>NC_045752.1:5378819-5405447 GCF_008692095.1 Etheostoma spectabile
CCCCACACACACACACACACACACACACACTTTTCAGAACACCATTTGTGTCCCCTCCAATTTCAAATTTGCTTATTATTTTTTAACCGCGTGCCATCATCGTCACGGAGAAGCAGGACACAGAGAGCCTGCCTGTGCGGACACGTGCACTCACTCTAAAAATAGTTTACTGAACAATAGAAACTTCTAATGAGCAGGTATCAAGGCCTTGGTAAAAATAAAAATTAAATGTCAACAACAGCAGGAGATGTGAGTTTGTTGATTAAGGAAATTAGCTCAGGGTCATCAATTTTTATGTCTACACCTTTTGTTAAGGTTACGTTCACTGGGCAAAAGTTAACATGCACTGTTGCTAGGTAATTTCGGACTATTAGCTAAATATTTAATGTTCAACATTCTGTGTACCATGAAAATGAGTCCACTTTAATCCGCAGCATTTTCTGTCAGCAGTGTATTGTAAGCAGACTATGGCTGCTAGTTTAATGTTAGACTTTTCTTGAAGGGAGCCAAGTTAGTTAATATGTAGAGAGAGTTAGAATAGAATAGGCTAATGTTACATCCTCGTTGTCCCTTAGGTTGGAAATTTGTCAAGTTGATCAAGAAAAAAGATTCTCTCAAGACTTGGCCATCAGCTATCAACAATAAGACATCTATTTTTTGTACTATTCTTTCTGGCATAATTTATCATTATGATCAATTTAACTACTTCCTGGATTTTGTATGACCATAGTCCCAAAAATGTAAATTGAAATGCAGGAAATGGAATTCCCCAGTGGATTCCCAGACCCCCAGTTTTGAGCCACCCCCCACTTCTCAAACCAAGTTAGACCCTTGAATACATGTGTGACAGGAGGTTCAACATCCTCCTCAATATAGTTACACAGAACTTTTTTAATACTTGCACCTAATATTTGGGTAAGTTAGACACAAAGGTAAGGTTGTTTAAGTTATTGAAAGATCTGTACTGAGGTGCTGTCATATGAACCCAACATGGATCGGATCGACCATTCCCTCCGCTATGTAGAGCAGGCCTGTTTAACGCCACATAAAAAAGACATTAGGTGGAGGGCGAGAAGGGAAGGCACAGATGAAATCCAGCGAGGTCAGCCTCATTACTTCCTGTCATCATCCCACCTTCTTTTACAGATGATATGGCAGGAATACGTTTAAATATACACACAAATGTGCATTCAAATTAATTTAAGTGCACCGACTAACTCATACAGTCAGAAACCACATACAAAGGCAATATTACGGGCTTAAAGCAAGAACTTCTAATGTTTTCTTGACTACACTGAGCAAACAGAGGCGATGAGAGGCAGCATGGACAGCGAAGCTAAACACGTGTACACTAAAACACACAAACACACAGCATACTCAACAAAGCTGATTCTCATTTAGAGCTTCCACTGCAGAGCATGCACACCACCAAATGATCCTAATTGAACCTCCCTGCTCTGCCCTGTCCGCTCACCTCACTGATAGCAACTAGAGGACGCGGTAGAGGGAGGGAGGGATGGAGAGAGGAGAGCAAGCGGGTGTTTGTGTTGGAGAGGCAGGGTGGCAGGGGTGATAAACTGTGACCTTCTCCTCATACTGCAACATGCCTAATGGCTGCTCTGAGTGCTCCAGCTCAAAGTGTCTGAGCTTCTAAATGGAGGGGTATTTTTATCCTACTCACTCACACACGTACTATAACAAACACTGCGAATGGTGTGTATAGCCATGGCTGACGTCCGGGTGCACCACAGGGTGAGCGAGGGCTGGTGAGTTGGCACGCAGCGCTGGCAGTACTCAAGTTCCTGATAGCTTTCAGGGGCCTTTGATGTTTTTTGCATCCCCCGGCCCCCTCACCGCTCCATCCCCCTGGCCTCCCCCTCGCAGGAAATTGCATTCTGTCCGCTGCCATAGCAGATAAATGAGGCAGGAGAGGGGCTGCACACTGTCACCAGCCGACCTGGCCTGTCTCACACTGCAACCTGCAGTGTGTTAGCCGCGTGTGCTACGGCTGGCTGGCCTGGAGGAGAATGCATGTGCACACGTAAACAGACACATGCACGGAGCTGTAGACAAGCATGCCGTTGTATAATCTCACATACACTGGTTTAGATGCTAGGAATTGATATTCTGCAAGTTTAACACATACATATTAATTACATACTGAACATGTATGGGCACTCATGCAGATGTATAGACAAAGTACATACAGCAAGCTCCCAATAGCAGTGCAAACATGTTACACACTGTATATCCTCACTTAATCTCTCTGATATTAGCTGTAGCATCAGACAAGGATAACAACACTTTTCACGCTTGCAGCTAGCGTGTCACATCTGATTACATCATGGTTAGATTCCCTGCGATCCCTTTGTAGACATTGTCTGGGAATGTCGAGAAGTAATACAGCTAAAAAGGACTGCTCACGCAATGGGGACCCCAGTGGTACTTACGGGCATGGGGGCGACTAGAAATTTACGGGATGTTGCTTGTGAGCATGTGAGTCTGTGCATGTGTGAGATCATGCTTTGTGGTGTTTGAGATTGTGTGTGCACATGTGTGGCTATACATGTCTGAGATCATGGGCGTGTATGTGAAAGCAACTAGCCTCAGCCAACAAGTATGTTTGATTAGTGTTGCACTTCATGCAGAAGAGGTCCGCTGTAGCAAAATGAGTTACAACTAAAAGGTGATGTCAGTCCTATTGAAACCCGTATAGTACAACCCCACCCTGCATTGGCTCGGAGCCCTTATACTAGGGGGCCATTGAATTCTACACTGATGCCCATAGATGTTTAAGTATTACACATATTTACACCAAATATTTCAGTCAAATTCAATTCCCATGTCCAAGTAACGGTACACATGCCGCTGACTTTGATCTTTCTGAGGCCTTATCAATTGTTTCAGAGATATTTTGGGATTTTAAGGGTGCACTGCCACTTTCCCAAATGTAAAGTTGTATGCTGTGAATGACTCACAGAGGCCATGAGGCCATGTTGATAACATGGACAATGTATAACTTGAAGATATTGTCATTTATCATCCCACTCAACGGCCCTTCTCTTTCCCACAGTCTAATGACTGACTGAAGATGTTTGGCTGAAGGTAATCCGCTCCATGGTCTGAGCTTGTTCTGTGTGGTCTCCTTAGGACTGTCTTTTCCCTTCTTTCTTGATACCTTTGTGAGGATCCCTTTTTCTTGGACCCTGTCCAAATTAAGACAAATACATTTAAGGAAATGTGAACGCTAAGAGTTTTGTTCAAAAGTCTTTCTTTAGATTTTTGAATTCATCGCCAAACATCAAGTATATTCTTCTCGCTATTTGGGTAGGCAAAGACATGTTATTGTGCATTACAACCATCACTGGATAAGGCCTAGATATAAATGACAATATAGCCAAAGTTTCTTTTTGATCACAGCTCATGAATGCTGTCTATTACAGTAACCAATGTTATTACAGTAACATGATGGGAGAATCAAGACCCTCCATATAATCACCAATTTATACAGTACTTTATCATTTAATGGCATTAACACAAAGGATGCTGTATATTGATGGTAATGATTCCATTAAAAGGTTTCTGAAAATACATTTTCTGACAATGTCTGCAAACCAAAATGTGATCTGAGTTTCCGTCGAATCCCTTTATGCAAATATTGGTTTGCATTTTATCGTATTCCATCTAAAATGGAATTTTAGTTTTTTTGTAAATAAAGGGATTTGTCTCTTTTGGTCCATGCTTACGTTATGGTGTTTTTAAAAGCTGTCAATGTAATAGTGAGTGGGGTCAACAAACGCCCCCATCTGGACTTGAACTGAGGGAACAGCAGCTACATGCAACCCCCAACACCCTGCGCTTTATTTATTTTTTAATCTTTTGGTGGAGTGGAGACATTCACCTTGACATAAAAAAGATTTCTACATGTGAAGCAGAAGCAACATCAATATATTTGATATATCTGTTTCCTTCAGCCATTACTGTATCTTCTTTTTTCTGATATTGCAACTTATTTAGCAAAATGTCAGCTAAATTTGTCCAGTTTTGGGCGTTTCCAGTGGAGTTTTAATGTGCAAAGTAAAATACAACAGGTGGCTGAAAACGTATCTGATGACTCGTATTGGCATATCATATCAGTCATATTGACACAATCTAAAGTACAATTACAGAGCAAGTTTCAGGTGACAGAAATTTTTCAAAGTGACAGAAGAGTTTTCAAACATATCCACGTTGGACTGTGTTTTTAAAAAAAACATGAGTTTTGAAAGCCCAAATATGCATTTTGTTTCCTTTTTTCTTTAATGACACTTTTTTTTTATTGCTGTTGAGAATGATCCATTAGTCTCCTCCTTCAGAGGCTCAGTTCACTTGTTGGACTCGGATGTAGAACAGGAATGCACACGTGAGTTAAGGTCAAGGATAAATGCAGACAGCACAATGAAAAGAGCAAAAACAGAGAGGAGACAGCCATGCATGATCTGTTGTGTCAGCTGCACAGCGATTCCGGTCCTGTACCTTCAGAAAGGTGCATCATTGAAACAAAATAAAAATGTATTGTGCCAGCACGCATAATTATTTGATGTCAATTGCCAATTGTTGTCTCCTTTTATTTTAATATTTCATTTGTGTTTGTTTGTCAATATAAAAATATGCATTACTGATGATGTGTATTGGTACCAAGTGCTAACATAAGAATGTTTTATACACAAGATGTTTCTAATTTTTTGCATTTCTTTTTAATTCTGGTTGTTCTTATTGGGGGTTGAGGTGGCTGTGACTGCAGTCTCATTGTGTTTCTGCTTCCAATTACATATGGGGGAAAAAGCTTTATCAAACTGTATTGAGATATACAGTAGCTGCAACTATTTGGCTACACAACTGCCTTATTTTATTCAAATCTTTTTTTTTAAAGAAACAATTTGGCCTTTGTGCCATTTCAGTTTGTTAGTTGACCTTCTAACGCGTCCAGACTAAGCCACTGATGATTAACATATCAAAAAGGTAGTGCCACTAAAACAAATCTGAGAGAGAGAAATTTAAGTCACAACACCTCCTGGAAGTAATTTTACTTTCAAAGGAATCAATTCAATAGATTGGGAATTAAAATTTGCTAAAACATTAATATACTTGCCCTGAAGAGGTAAGGCATCCTTTTCCAGGCTCTGCATAGAGAGGAGATCTTGAGGCAGTCTGTGATGACTAACTGCTCTGCGCGGAGGACCGGGGGAGGCAAGTAGGGAAATGTGACAGGAAACACACTCACATCTAAGACGAGCTGTGGAGGCTTACCGTCAGAACGGCCTTTGAGAAGCCCCTGGACAGTACGGATAAAATT
The DNA here is from genome assembly GCF_008692095.1 of Etheostoma spectabile. NCBI lineage: Eukaryota > Metazoa > Chordata > Actinopteri > Perciformes > Percidae > Etheostoma > Etheostoma spectabile. The sequence continues at coordinate 5,384,155 of NC_045752.1, forward strand.
CAGTGTGACTCTTTCATCTAGGTCACTGTGGGCACTGTAGAAGGTCAGAAATTGTCACTATCTGCTGGTTGGACAGGGCACTGCAGGGCTTGGACAAGGACCTGTGTGTCCGACTCAGGCTTTTTCCCAGCCTCCAAATATGCTTTTTTAATAGCAAACATGGCCTAACTCCCTCACCCTCCTCACCCCTTCCCTCTGCAGCAACAGTCCATCCCTGCAACACTCTCCTGTTGATGGGAGTGATCCCGCATGTGGTGAGTGAGGAGAGCAAGGACATCATGTGGTTCTCTCCTGTGTAACACACACACACACCAAATACACACATTTATATACACACCGACCCCATTACCCACCGCCACCACCTCCACAACTGCCCCACATGACCCTTCATGCTCTCCTGAGTTGTAGCAGAACGCCCCTACACATCAGCGGGCTTCTGATTGACAGGCCGTGAAGATACACCAACATGGTCTCCATTTAGCTCAAGTACCACACCAACATCACCTCAGAAACCCCCACCCGCCCTCCTCTCCACGTCCCAGGAGAAAACACACTTGAGCCAAAGTGTTTCAGAGCAGGATGTTTCCTGGGGAGAAAAGGTTTCGTCTCGGGTCAGCGTGCACTGCTGGGATGGAGGGGTAGTGAGAAATGGAAACAAGGCATGTTGTTGGATTGGATGTTTGAAGGAGCGTACCATGGCATGGGAAGGGTGGCAGGAAAGTGTGTGCGTGTGCGTGTGTGTGTGTGTGTGGGTGTGTGTTTAGAAGGAGCTGGATGTGGAAGTTGGGTGGTGGGGTAGCGGGGTACCTAGGGGTTAGAGAGTTTGGAGACGTGAGGTGGTGGAGGGGGTGCTGAGGGTGTTTAGACCTGAGAGGAAACATTAGCAAAGCGAGGAGGAAAAGCTGCCAAATTAACTTCTCACCCTTTCAATCACACCCCTGAGAGTTCCTGTCCCATTTTACTTTGGCCGATCTGGCTCCACTTTTTGGATGAAGGAGTTCTTCCGTTTTCTTCACTTTTTTTGCTCCTGCCCCCGTAGAGAAACATTGCACCCTCAAACCAACCCAAGCGCAACCTTATGACCCTCTACACCCTTCCCCGTGCATCTTGTCCCCCCCGGTTGCACCCTCGTTTCACCCATCGGACAAAGCGGACTACAAACACTAGTTCCGCAGTCAATCAGCTTGCAGGACCTCCCTCTGCCTCCACTCCTGATTCTGCAAGCAGCGGAAGGGCTTTAAACATACCTGTCCAAAATAACAGTAATGTGTCAGGAATCAAAGTCATACCTTGTTAAATACACCCACTCTCAAACACGGGCCAACAGATTGAATTGAACCCCAGAGACAAGAGAAAGTCGCTCAATGTATCAGATCATTCCAGAGAGGAAAAAAAAACGGCATTGATGTGAGTTTAAAAGATCAACAGAGGAGTTGGAGCAGATGGTCTTTCGTGACTGGTGCTTTTGTAAAGCCATCCATGTGCCTTCAGATCAACCCACTCCAGCCTGAGCAGCATGGTCTGGAGTGTGGTAATACAGTTCAGACCTCTCTCCTCCTCTCTGTCGTTCCCTCCCGCCCTCCCTGACATTCCTACACAGAGGCCTAATTTGTTTGTATTTGTGCATTTTTTTCAGCTTTCTGTTTTGCCTGCTTTCTTTTCTCGCTCCCTCTCTATCATGTACCAGATGAGGTGGTGGGTTCCTCCTCTTTAGGTCCCTTCAATTTAAAATAGATGATTAGAGTCATTCTGCAAGACAAATGTAACTTTTCTGGACGCTCTAAATCTGTTTAGGCACATTTAATAGTGTCAATTATTGTGGGGCCAGACGGGGGACTCGGGCCTTTCTGTAGTCAGGGCCCTTAATAACATTGGTTACAATGAGAAGCAGATGCTGACCCGCTTGGTCCCTTTGAAAAAAGACATTTGAGTAGCTCTGCTTCTAATTTATGAGCCCCCCTCCACATCTGGAATTCTTTATAATTAAAACATAAACCCCAAAGTTCTACTTCCACCTGTCAAATGTTGAGAAGATGAACATAGTAATGGGCTTCTCCTGCATTGGTGGAGAGATGAAGAGACTGGTTTAGCTTGTTCTTTTATTAAGGGAGGGAAACGGGGCAATAAGGGGGTGAAAAGAGTTTTTTTTGTGATTGTTTAGCTTTATGGAAAGGTCTGGTGCACTATATGATTATAATCTCTACAAGTTTAACCTAAGATACTACTGTAACGCTAATGATGGTTAGCGTTAACTATTAACTCGTCGTTATTATTAAATGTGTGGCATGGAAAGAGTAAGAGCACGGAGACAGCTTTGACTGTGTAACTTGGTCCACTTTTTTAATGACACGTCTTCCAACATAGAACAACTCAAGACTCATCATCATCTCATCATCACAGCCCTCCGCCAACCCAACTGTTACTGAATTACAGGCAGGGTACAACATGTTAGATAGCTCCCTTGTTAACTCAAGGAACAGAATACACTATGAAGCTACCATTGATGGAAATATGTGACTTATTTCAGTAACCCTAAAAAAGATTGGTTAACTAAATAACGGCATTCACAAAATAAATCTCATCTTCTTCTACAAAAACGTCCACTGAACTGTGATAGCAGTTAGCATATTAAAAATCACACTTTGGTTGGGTCAATTCATAGGGAACAAAAACAAGAAGAAATGTGCCATTTTTTCCCTTTGAAGTTTTTTTTCACTCTTAAGAATCAGGTTCAAAGTGATGAGAGACAAAAGCATTACGGCGAGACGGAAACAAGGATTTCTGCTCTCACACTCAATGCGACCAGGAAGCATCACGTTCAAGCTTAATAGATTTCCTTTCCATGTATTAGCAAGTAATGAAAGCAAAGAAATGGATTTGCCATGGCTGGCGAATAACATAATTGCGCATAATAGGGTTTGTTCCAACAGATCAATAGGACCTGCATGTGTGAGTGCTGAGTGTGTGTTCATGTGTACGTGCCTGTGGAGGTGTGAGAGCGCAAAGCCTCTCAGACTTAAAGCTGCCTTCATTAAATCGAATTAAGATCCTGCACCCAGCAGATTAATTTTCTTTGTCTTTTTTCTTCTCCTTTCTTCCTCTCCTTCCTCCTCCTCACACCCTCCTTCCAAGACAAAAGCAGCTGTGAGAGGGGCCGTCGAGCTTGTGGAGGTTGGAGAGTGCAGCTCGTGCAGTTAATCCTGCTATATGGCCATGAGGACAGAATTCCTTCCATTTTCTCTGCCATTACCAGATCACCATAATTAAGTTTTCAGTGTTAACGGGGCAACCAGGCCCGAACAGAGAGCTGATCCGCACCAGATTCCTGTGGCTACCGCTAGAAATGAGGAGGGGGTCCCACATGCTGAGTACAGCAGAAAAGGGCTGTCTGGGAATCTGCTCCCAAATGCACACCTGCAACACCTGCAATAAGACTCATGGACATCCGAGTCTACATGGATGCACACATGCCAGACTACATGAAAACACAGCCATGGTTTTAATTCCCAAAGTGAAGGTCGGCATCCTGTAGATATTAGGCTCCTCTTGGGGTCCCTCGCAACTCTTCCTCATCACTCTCCTGTAGACAACTGCCCTCGGTTGCTACTGTCAACTCACACTGTCGGCTGTGATGAAGGGAGGCAACATTGTCTGCAGGTGTGAGGCCGTTAAAACCAGACCAAAGTAGTTCCCAATAACAACATAAAATGCAAAGCCTCAAAGTAGATGGAGGTGGGTGTTTTTTTTTTAAAAGGGAGGAGGTTGTGCTGTTGTCCTAGGGGGAGAGAAATGAGCACAGTGTGTGACAGGTTTGGGGACAGAGCGGAGCAGCAGGGAAGAGAAAATGAGCTAAACAAGGTAGACGGAGATTAAGAGGGCAGACTGGGAGTTGTACACAAGAAAAAGGGGGGGAAACTGGCAGAAAAATGGGGTGAAAGGAGGGGGAAAAAGTAGGGTGAGGTACTACGCAGGGAGGTAGAGGGAGCAAGAGAGCGGAGGGCCTCTTTGTGGATCATTGACAGATAATGGGCTCATTAGGCCAAATGTAGCTTAAAAAGGCTGTGGCTCTCTAAACAAACAGAACAGGCGCTGAGGAGATGGACTTAAGGGCCTGACATGGAGAGAGATATAATGAGGCCCTCCGCCCCGGTCCTGCAGAGCAAAGGGAAGCCTACCAACTGGCTGCCCGCTCAAATTCCCCAACGATCAGCCAACCTGCTTCAACCCCAGTTGCACTCAGCTTCCTCGCAAATGAACCTCTTCTGATTGTCTATGCCTCAATTTGTTTTTCTCTTGTCTTATTTCTGACTATTTGGGTATGTTGACAGGTGTGTTTTTTTAAATATGCAAACACGTATTTTCCTCCATATCTTTTTCATTTTGTCTACACTAATTCATTTGGACAAAGAAGAGCAGCATCTGCTGTGTTTCAGAATGTATGTGTACAGATTTTTCCAAAAACCTGAAAACACTAGTGTGGATGCATGTTGTTTTGACACATGAATGCTGTTTTGGTGCCCTCATTATGTGGACTAATTCATAATCTCACAAATACAATCAATTCTCCAGTCCCCTTACTCCACTTTGCGGCCTGGCCCACACTTTAGCCACCCAGGTCTTACTCACTGCAAGCCAGTCTGTTTGTTGACGAGTGGGAAATACTAACTTTGACTCATGCATTAGATTGCTTCTACTTCACAAAACACCTGGAGTTATTTATTTTCCATCACCTTATAAAAAGCATACGCCATAGTGCTTTATTATTCACTCATTAGGCTAAGCAATCCAGCACTCTCCCCGAGGAGCAATATTGCAAAGAAAAAACCTCAACTGGTGCAAATAAAATGTTACTGAGAAGGCAGAAGAAATGTGAGCTGCAGTGTTAAATGCTTGTGGTAAAAGGATGCTGTTCCAAAAAAGACGTTTGTGGGAAACTCGAATTCCTATTAAGCAATAGGGAAGCGAGTTGCATTGCCAGAAGAGGAAAGGCCTTCAATTGTGTTCACTCAGATGCCACTTACAGTAAAGAACCATCTCTATACAGAAATTGCTTTGGTGAATAACAAATTCCTTTTGAGGTCCAAATTGATATTGTATGACACCGCATGCGATTGAAGTGCTCCACTGTAGCATACTATTAGGTACCATGGCTGTAAGCAATAACAGAGCAGTTTGCCTTGAACTCCTTTGTAATCAACTCAGAGAAACGTTAACACAGAGCATGGCCATCCGACCATTGAAACTGCCACAAGATTTATAGTGAGAAGAAGTAAAGAGGCTGCTGTCTCCAGGAAACTAAAATATCTTCCTCTACTCTCCCATTACAGAATGTTTGCCTTTGTTTCCCTTTATTAATACCAATATATTACACTGGGGGGAAAGCAGGAGAGCATTACTTGGAAGGACAGGATAAAAAATGGAGGTATTGTAAAGGAGGCCGGGGCAGTTTCTGTTCATCTCCAGCTGCTTCCCTGCTCATCTGAGAACTAACATGAAACACACTCACGCTACGTCCTCCTTTCACACACATCTGACATCCATTAAGAATACTGATGGAGGACCAAGCCTCCGAGGGGACTTGCGGTCCCATCTCTCAGCTCCTCTCCTAGAAAAGAAAGAAAGGGAAGGGGGAGGAAGAAAGACATTGAAAAAAGGGAATATTTCTGACAACTAGATATTGGACCAAACTTTTTCTGCTCTACATTGGCACCCAACCACTTCAGCATATGAACCAAGCTAATATTAAACAACATGTACAATTGGGAGGTAGGTCCATTTTTTGCACGACTCACAAGTGAGATTGCTCCTTCTTTCTCATAATACCATAGTCCAATCAATTCAACAACACATAGCTAAATATTCACCACACCGGGCAAAACAGGAAAGGTAGTGAAAAATAAATATGAACAGATGGACCACTGGAACAGTAACATAAAAAGATCACAGAAGTTTTTGTGGTGTGTCTTTCTACTTCACCAACCACCATCACATGGAGGCCCCATTCTACATAAGAGTATTTAAGAGAAAGTGACAATAAACTGAATAGAAAAAAAAGACACTGACATCACTCAGAACAAATAGACAGACTAGTAGACAAAAAATAATGTGTATACCATAGCAAGAAAAAAATAATGGATAATATACATATATATATATATATATATATATATATATATATATAGGTCTTGCTATGGTTACCAGCAGCAGTTTTGCAGAGTCTGGATCGTACCCTGTCTTTAAAGGTTCCCGGGCCATTCTGTAAAAACATTCCAAGCTGTCTGTGGGATATGTCTATTCCCTGGGAGCTTTTCCCTACTCAGATAATTCAACCCTGACAGTGTGAAACATCATCTGAAAACACTGAGGATCGGCCCAACACATGTAGGTCTCCGTGCAGGGCCACAGAGGTCCTAAGGGCAGAACACTCACCTTGTAAATGACAGGCAGATCTAAAAGAGAAAGTGTTCTCACGGACAACGTTTTAGACATCCCCTTTGTGCATGTATAGGGATTGTCAGCCTTCCTGGAAGATGGGCTAAAAGGCAATTATTCTGAAAGCAGTGCAACACAGACTTTAATGTACTTTAAGTACACACAGTGACAAACAAGATTTGTCTGTTAAATTAACTTAATTAAATTGATTGAATTAAAACTGGTCAATGGATAAACAACTATGGTTCTGTTTAATAATAACCAAACCCACATGCCAGCATCTCTAAACCTCACTTATTAACATGTTACATCTTGTGTCTTAATCCATAAAAAACCTGAAGAAAGTCCTGCCTTTTCTTCAGACACATCCATGCTAGGTGTTCTCCCCTGTTTCCAATCTTTATGCTAAGCTAACAGACTGCTGGCTGTGGCCTTATCTTAATGGACAAACTGTAATAATAATAATAATGTATACTTTATTAATTGTTAATCCCACAAGGGGAAATTACAATTTACACTCTGTTGTTATTACACAATTACACACAGGCCTGATTACACACACATGGACACATACACTAAATGGAGAGATGTCAGAGTGATGGGGCTGCCCGTTGAAAGGAACCTCGAGCCTTGCTCAAGATGACCTTGGCAGCACACAGGAGGTGAACTGGCCCATCTCCAGCTACCAGTCCACCGGCATACTTTGGTTAGTACTCGGTGGTACTTTCCATATGTGGACTTGAACCAACAACCCTCCAGTTCCCAACCCAACTCGCTGCAGACTGCCACTCTTGCAAGCCTATGAGAGTGGTATCAACCTGCTCCACTGACTGTCAGCTAGAAGGCAAATCAGCATATTTTCCAGAATGTCAACCTAGTCCTTTAAGAAGTCACTTTTGGTAAGAGCACAAGTTTAGCTGAAAAAAAAAGACATGAAGACGTGACATGCTACGTAACAAGTGTGTAGATTGAAGAGGCTAACATTGGTGGAAAATAAGCTGCAGAAGATGTTTGTCTAAACAAGGTAACACTAGCTCCTTGTTTAATGTGTATGAAGCTGAGTGAGAGGAACATCGCCCTGCTGTCTCCTCCACTTGTTTACTTCAGCATGTTACCCCATCGGGCCACCCCACATAGACCCCCACACACATCGACCCACAGCCCGCACAGACAAACAAAGGGATAGAGAGAAGGATAGTGTGAAAGAGAGGAAAGACACACCTCATTAATCTTCCTGGCACTTTCCACTCCACGGCTGTCTGTTTCACCAGCAAGTTTACTTTCACGTGGAGGTGAAAGAGACTGATACTTACGTGGCTGCCTTAAAATGCAAAATGTTCAACGTCACCCACAAGTAATAATTTACACCGTTTGTAATTTAAACACCGTCCAATTTTCTTTTTTCTTTTATTACTTTTTCCTTCCCCCCTGCATTGCTCATTTATGGAATTCCAAATATATGTTTGGTGAAATATTTTTTTCTACTGGCTGGCGTGTTAAGAAGTGGGGCTGGTCCATCTTGATGTACAGCACATCAAAACTTACATGTACAGTTACTGAGTTTTCCTGATAATTTTGTGGTCTAAATATGGCCCTCCTGAAGTGCTGTGTCTCACTCGCGCCAAGTCATTTTACTCAAGTGAAAGACTTCTGTCTGTAGACACAAACCAGGCAGGCCAACTTGTCTACCTTATAAAACAGTGTGGCATGTCTGTTTGTTCTATTAAAGCAGACAAAAACAAATGTTTCAAGGAAGCAGTGGTCTGGTGGTGCATTTAAAGAAGTGTCTGACATTTCCGGATATATATCGCTTTCTTGCAGAGGGTTAGACAAGAATATTGCTGTGACTCCCCTGAGACTTGTCCTCACTCTGAGGTTTCCAGGCAGCCAACTGAAACTCCAGGAAGTCACTGTTCCTGGCCAAGAAATAGTCTGGAACATAACTCCACATAAAACCGCAACTTGTAACTTCCACACATTGTTTTTGCAATGGATTAAACGAAGACGATACAGCGTGTTAGTTAGTGAGTTGAAGAGGTGGAGAAAGGTAAGTGGAAAGAGGTCGAGTCAGGCTAGCGGGTTTCCAGTCTTTAAGCTAAGCTAAGCTAAGCTAACAGTCTTCTGGTCCTAGCTTCAAAGTAAAGTTCTTTTGTTATTCGTTTAAATCTCAACACAAATGCAAATGCGTGTAGATCCCAAAATGTTGCACTATTCCTTTAACCTTGGTTGCACAGTATGCAACTTTTACCTGCTTAAATATTTATTTATTTTTAAATTTTCAAGCCAAATAACAAAAGAGACAGCAACACAGAGCAATAACAAACAATAGACTTTTTAGGAAGTCTCACCCATAAGAACACATTGTAATTAAAACACCAGCACATATAAAGGTGTGTTATTCTTGACAAGCTCAACACGGGGACAGCAGTCAGGCCGCCCATCCCCGGCCAGGCTCCAGCGTGGAGGGATATCAGACTTGTGAATTGTAGCTGGGAGTCTGAATGACAATGGGTCTGGAAGCCCTGAAGGAGATCGTTATGAGCAGTGGGACCAGGTAACAGCTGCCGTGAGCTGGAGTCAACAGCTCCAATCACCCACCTGGAACCTGGAGCCCAGACAGCTGGGGGGAGGTGGAGCCGCTGGCCTGACCCCGGCTGCAGGCTGCAGGGACAGAGGAGCCCCGGCCCAGACGGATCAACTAGGACTGTGATGTCTCTCTGCTTTAAGTCCCACCTTGTTGGTGACCTGCATGTGCCCAACTTCCATTATAATTGCCCAAAACTAGCCTTGTTAAATTTCCCATTACTCTCATCCACTACCAGCTCCTCCTATTCAGGACCATTTTGACCACACCCAGCTATCCCCACCTAAAAAACTGCTTTGCTCCAGCTTAATCACCTCTGTATGTGGGTGGATGCGGGTGAGGGCTTTTGGGGGGTGGAGGCGAAAACCACACATTACATCATGTATTTACTTTTCCAGGGTTGCTAGCAAGTGACACGGAGAGTGGAGCTCGGGGTGAAAGGTGAAGGATTCAGGAGTAAATGAGTCATGACCAAAACCAAAGCACTGGATTCTGAGGACAAGGTTGCTTAAACACCAAAAGGTGCACAACAACTCCACAACGACACTAACATATCTGTGGTTGGAGGGTAAAATGGTCACACATACACCTGGGGTTCGTGTGATTGCTACGGACACATTTCTAACCTAATCCTCAGAGGATTCCCAGATGTACACGTCTTGAACATTACACCATAATGTTTCCCAGAATACAGAGTAAGCACTTTGAGATTATTTGCTATTAATGAAAACAATTAGGGGCTCAGGCTTTTGGTAGCCTGCCAACTACTGTTTCAACATTTTTCCTTCCTTGCAAGTGGAATTTGAACTTTCTAAATTGCTTCCCTTTACTAACAATGCCGTAAACACCCTCCAATCCGCTCTCAAACATCTGCCCATTGTCAACATCACCTCAGTAACTGCTAGTGACGTGTGCCACAAATCGACCTACGTAGTGCGTCCAACCACCCAACCATGGCGCTCAGAGAGACCAAACAGGCCCGGTAAAGTCAATCAGCAGACTGTTCCATTTAACGTGGGTGTGGGATTTTTTCATTTCATTCGAGGGATCCTTCATTCTGAGAAAACAGGCAGCTAAGAGAGGGTGAACCAGAGGTAAAAATTAAAGAAATACATAGGAGGTGAGGAAGAAAAGTAAATAAAACAGTATAAGGGTGGATGGACTTCCACTCATTCATCTCGCATGTCCCAGCAACCTTTGCCTGTCTGTTGGAGCGGCAATGGCCCGCGCGGAGACATCAAGCACATTCCAAGAGTTGGCCCAATTACGGGCAGATGAGGGGCAGTTCTCTTTGTTTAAGAACAAAGTCAGAAGTGACACAACTGGTCTTTAAAGGGAGCTCTCACAGCCGTGGCTGAGGAGGGGGGGGGCCCAGTGGATGGGGGAGGTGACCAGCTGGTTATAAATATCTATTTGGTCAGTTACTGGAAGGAAAATGTGTACTTTGTTTGTCATCCACTCATCCAGGTGGTGGGCCTGGTGGTTGCAAAACATCAGAGCAGAAAAAGAGAGGGGGGGGGGGACCTGTTTCAGTTTGACTGCCAGAGATGAGGAATTTGACAAATTTGTATATGAAAGCCACATGTCATTCTCTAGTGTAAACCTGCAGGGAGAGAAAGCTCTTGGCGAGATCTTATTGCATACTTAACCTAGTAATTATTCTGGCCATACAGATTAAATATTGCTGCAATTTGAATTAGTCATGCACTCATAATTACGCAATGGGGGAGCATTATACAATGACTATCATCTGGAAAATACCAATATAAGAAGGTTCTTGTTGAGTTGACTGGGATTATAGAACGTTCTTAATGGACCAATTTATCAAGAAAAAACAAGTGTCCCCAGCGTTTTGGCCTATCGAAACTATTAAATGCAATATAAGCCTGTGTGGGCTATGGATTGTGAATAATTGTTGGGGTTGACTGAAACTGTCCTGCTTTTAATCTATCTTTTAACTATCAAACATTCACCTCCAATTGGCCAGTTAATAGTCGGATTTAATGGTTTCCAAAGGTGACAAGGGCCGAAAAACTACCACAGAAGAATTTTAAACCACAAGCAGAATGATCCACTTCTCAGATGTCCATCCATAATTCCATTACTGTTTCATACTATCCTCATTTTTGCGAAACATAGAGCTACACTTGCTGCATCCACATTGTACTATTGCCCTAAAAAGTCCAAAGCTCCCCCGGAAGTTGTTTCTTATTGTGAAGTACAACATTTACAACTTTCAAGCCTGCAGGGTGTGTGAATTTGATACTAAAAAGCCTGATCTTGGGTGGAGAAACTTTAATAACGCACATTGTGCAAGTGGTTGTTGATGGTCAGAAGCATGGAGTATTGGACTGCAGAGGGGCGGGGGCGAGTTTAAAGTTTAATTCCCACTCTGCAGTAAATTAGAACACAGCGGGGTAATTTCTGTTTATCCCAAATACAGCTGCCTAGGCCTCGCTCCTATTCCTCTCCACAAGACGTCCTCAGGATCACCTGGACCAGCAGTGCACACACAAATTGCGCTACACAAAACACACATTATGCAAACACATGAACTCGCATAAACAAACAAACCAGCACATGGATATGCATGCATAGGCACACACAAACTCACACTGTACTCATGCAGTCAGACACAGAGATGTAAACACACTGGTTGCACTAGAACAGATACATTACAGATAGATTGTGAAGTTCAATGACATCAGTGGCTTGTGGGTTGAACTTAAACTGAGAGGCAATTACTTTGTGGCTACTTGCTTCTTCATAATAGGGGATGGCTGTACATATCTAGATCATGTCCTAACATAGTCTATAGGAGGGGAATTTGTTGTGAGACTGTCAGAAAGAAGTTTGTTTGCTGTAGCAAAGGTTTTTTTGTTCCTGTTATTTTGTCCACCTCTGTCACTATAAAATCTCAGTGGTTTGTAGGCTAATAGTGTTTTTGGACAGGGAACTTTTTCTAATCCCCCCAAAAGTGGCAGGCGAGCTGGGATGTTGCTTTATTATGAGTATGTATTTGCTTCCCTCAAGTGGAAGGTGAAGTCATTGCAAAGGGGAGTAAACGATTGGATTAAGGCTGATAACGTTTAACAAAGACCCTGTTCTAAACCGGCTCTGCGTTCAACGGGTGTTTGTCTCCATCTAGTGTACAATAAGGTTCAATGCATTTTATGAACTGAGCAGATGTCGTCATGTTCGCGCAATTTCTACGTGCGCGTTCACGATTGAATCCTGTGATCTATGCGTCAGCTGTCAAGCCATACACAGCATACTACAGTACTGTCTCGCATGATTTGTTTGGACAACGAATGAATCTGAAATTCCACAGAGACCAGAACACACGACAAAGTATGGTGACTGCAATATTACGCCTATCAAGCTGGACTAAAGCAACTCCGTGACAGGAAAGTGGTTTTAGAAAGGTTTATATTAGTTAAGAAGAGTAGGATAAAAGGGTTGAACAGGCTTTCCGGTTGCTAACGTACGTTGCAGACTAGCGTTAATGCTAACAAGCTAGCCTCGGAGTTCTATATCCAGCTTCATTAGCGTAGCTGGTTAGCTAGCAAGCTAACGAGCCGATGTAGCGATAGCTGCGGAGTGTTCAAGGAAAAGCGGTGGGAGCTTGTCTGGCGGTCTTTAATTTTGTTGAAATTGTCATTTTAACACTGACCAATATGACATTGTGCGAAGTAATATTGAGAGGTCTGTTAATGTGAAAGTGGCAGATGAGGAGGTGACGTTAGTGAGGTTGGGTTGCTCAGGTAGTTATGAGCAGTTTCAACAATTTAATATCTAACGTTACATTACGCTCTTCTGTGAGCACCGACGGTAAAGGCTCACCGGTCAGCGACGCTATCAACAACAACAATAACAACAAGGAGTGGGATTTGGGGAGTGATGTGTTTTCGTACTGTCACGAGATGAGTCCCATGGATGACACGATGCAGGCAGGGATGTCCTCGGTGCAGTCGGGACTGGATGGACACCTGCCGCTTCTACACGCCGGACACCACAGCTCACAGGACGGGCTGTTGTTTGACCTGGGTTCCCCGACAGCCTTCCTCGACAGCAGCTCTCTGGAGTACAGCGACAACGATGGAAACAACGCGGGTCCGTTGTTCGAGAAGAGAAAGAGGTCGCGGTCCAACAGCTCCAGAAACCGCCTCAACGAGGTGGTCACTGAGCTCGGTCCCGAGGAGGTGCGGTGGTTTTACAAGGAGGACAAGAAAAATTGGAAGGCCTTTGTCGGGCATGATTCACTTAATATTGAACGTATGTTTCGGAAATACTGTGAGCTGAACCCTGGTGCAGCAGGCTCCCAGGTCGGCGCTGGAGAGGAAGAGTGCGGTAATACCGGCGCGGAGAGTAGAGCACTGAACGGTGCAGTCCCGGTGGAGACGAGGACGAGCAGTGTGCACGGAGGCCCGGGGTCCCTGGACACATCCACCGTGTCCTCGGAGGAGAGGGACCCTAACACAATTGAAATCAACGTTGAGCCAGTTTGTGTCCGAGGAGGGCTTTATGAGGTGGATATTAAAGAGAAAGAATGCAATCCTGTTTACTGGAAACGTGAGTATCATGAAAATCATCCCTGATCAGAGTCTATAAAATCGCATGTTTTGCACCAGTCACACATTATGCAGTTCACTTGGTTGCAGGTGTGTGCTGAATGCATTTCCATTGGCACTAATTCATTTTGTGTACCTATACCTCATATATATATTCTATATTCTGCAGTATAATGGCTGACAGCATGCATATTAATGACCCACAGCCACTCAGGAGCCCAGTGCTTATTATTATTGCAACATCCATCCCTTTTCCCTTAAAAGATACACTCTAGCATTTTGTTTATCCATTCCGTTAAGTTACTTGCTGACTCCTGCATTGTTTTGCAGTTCTTTCATTGGCTAAGTCATTACTTAGCCTTGTCTTTCGGGAACATTTGAACAACCCAGGAAGTCCTTCTATTGGACTCAGCTGATCTGTGCTAACTAATTCATATTTCCAGGAAAAGGCAGAGAACAAATGAAGGCGGTCACTATAGAGCCTCAGCAAACCTGACCTCGATAAAAGGGTTCATGGGTAGCTGGTTCTGTTGAAGGTTAACACTAAGTGACATTTAGAGAAGTAGTTATTGGCCTCAAAGGATGTAAGTCCCTCTGTAGTGAGCTTAAACCCTGGCTGTGTCTTTTTAGCTTTGCCTGTATCACTGCAAACACACTATCATGTTAACATTTAAGACCCGATACACTACATTTGAGATGGGATGAGGGCTGGGCAATATAGAGAAAATCAAATATCACAATATTGTTGACCACAACCTCAATGTCGATATTGCAACAATATTGTCTACTTGACTTTTGCTGCTGTAACAAAATGTTATTTACACAATGAGTTTTTTCATAAATTTTCTCCAGAAATGAATGACTTAGTGGGTAAAGGTAAAGGTAAGCAATAGAACAGCTAGAACAGTCTGGTAAGTTCAGAAAATTACATCACTTTACTGTAATGCAGCCTGTAAAACTAGGTAAAGACAACACTTACCATATTACAAAATTAGGATACATTGCCCAGCCGTAGATGGGATACTAATGCAAGAGTAGATTTTTTAAAAACATATCAGTTATGAAGAAAGAGGTCAGTTAATGCAATGGGAGACATGGAGTGGAGGGGATGTTGATATACTGTAATCCAAGAAGTAATTTTTTTTTTTGACAAATAGAATTAAGGCTGGGAAAGGTGTAATAGCTTTATGTTGTGAAAAGTTGAAAAGGTCACATATCACTTCATGGGAACTTGAAACATCATGTTATGTAATCGTACAGACTAATCGTCTCTGACCAGACATGAACCACCTTAAGAAGTGAGTGAATAGTATCTACTGTTAGCCTCTATCAGTGTGTCTATCTTAGCCATGTGTTGTGGTGGGCCTCTCTGACTGTAGAGTATGCTTTTGTGTTTTTACATCTGTACAGATGAGCAGTCTCACTCTGAACAGAAAGGGTGTTGTCTTTTGCAAAGTATGCCTACATTTACAACTGCCCTTACAGTCTTGTTCACCATCGGAGAATCGGTTAACCATGTCACTCAAGAATGTAATCAAAACTGGCCTCGCCACTGAGACTTGGCCCTCCTGGATTTGCCAGACTTGTTGAGGTATATGGGAATCATTTTATGTCATCCAAAACACACTGTAAAAGGCAAAGCGATCTAAGCCATTTCTGAAAAGTGACTATTGTAAAACATTTAATCCAGCATTGTTTACTTCCATGTTTCTAGCGCTCCCCTGCCTTTGTTGGCACATTGCAGACTGCATGTCTTGGCACGATACCACCACCTTTAGATTAGGGAAATACTGTGAAACCTTTTGCAAGATTGTGCACCGCATCACCTGTGCCAACACTAGTAGAAAAACAGGCACCACAATGAGTAAATCACTATGTAAAATGACTTTATTTAGGTAAATGTTCCACATCAGGCTACATAGGCTCCTGACTCCAAATCTAAATCCATGCTGTTTTTACTGTTTTACAGAACAAGACCATATCCCAGTCATGAGAGGCCAGTGGTTTATTGATGGCACCTGGCTCCCGTTAGAAGAAGAAGAAAGTGACCTCATCGAACACGAGCACCTGAACCATTTCTTCGGGCAGCAAATGCAGGACACCTTCGAGACGGATTTGGTGGTCCGGACCATCGATTGCAAAGATGGTGAGAGAAAGGGAAGGGGAAGGGTACAAGAATAAGGATAGGTTTGTCTGATTTTTGCAGTGTGACAAAAGCACCTAAATCGAATAGAGTCAGAGTGTGGTTTGGGGTAGGAACATAAGGCCAAAACACATTATTGCTCACTCACTAGTACTTTACTGCTGCATTTACCGAGCCTGCAGTATTTTTTTATCGCAGGCAATATCTCGTAAAAGAGCACCTATATTATAGTGCTGTGTTAGGGCAGTGAATAGATAAAATGCTCTCTGGCGTTATTAGTAATACATTCTATTAAAAGGTAAAGTCATAATTTTATCAATAAAACCAGAAGAAAAGAACTGTGAGTCATCAATAGTGAATTATGTGTCTGGCTGCTGTGGTATCAAAACACATTCCAGAGAAATGAATGGAGCAGGTGCTTCCATTCATGTGAGGGAAGGTTTTGTCATGTCATCCTCCTCCTAATGTAAAGCAGGTGCAGCTTGTACATTCAGGCACACCCTCCCTTGCTTTGGCGAAAATGTAGCAGGCATTAGATGTGAAAGGCAATAAGAAAGAGGTCCTTTGATTCAGCAATCTCCTTAAGGCAGTCAGATCTACAGGACCTTCACTGGTGAGGAATGCGTGGGTGTGTGAATGTGGCAGATTACTAGAGAGAAGCACGGAGAAAAAGATGCAGCAACTTTGAGAAAATGTTAAGTCCGCATCATAAAAACTGGGCAGATATTCTGCGAGAGACATGAAAGCATCACAAAGATAACGTTAAATCCTCAGCCTAAATCAATTAAAGCAGTTAATCATCAAATTACCCTTATTTCCTGTAAACCTGATGGATTATATTTGAATAATAACTGCATAATGACACTGAAATTTCCCTTACTTATGCAAAGGCTCTTTTTTTTTTTTTTTTTTTTTTTTTTGCTTTTGTTGTGTTGCGCACACTTCACTGTTGCAGACTTGTCGGGATACGGTCACTTCCCCCTACTCAGAATAAATTAAGGCCTATAAATAAAGACATTGAGCAAGTGACTGCAGTAGGTCGGTCAGCCTCACTTGCATAGTCCTTCTCTGTGTCATGTATTCATGGCTGTTGACGTGGCGCTTTGCTTTGAATAAAAACTGGAAGGTCACTACTGGTTCACAAACATTTGTGCACATGTACACATGGATACTTATAGATCTGTACGTGGAAGCATGCAGATAAACAGTCACAGAGGACAAAGAGTCTGACTATGAGAGATTATCTGCAAACCAGGTGTGTGGACTATAGGGTAAGGGCACACAAATTGATTGTGTGACACATAGAGCTCCCCCCCCCCATTGCACAACATACAGATCATATGACCTTAGCTTATCCAGTGGGTGAGCTACTACAAGGGTGGATAGTGCAGTATTATTCTACTCACTATATCATGTAGTGAGAAATAAGTAAATACATCATACTGTATGCTGTTATATCCCAAAGCCTGCTGTATTTTGACATGCTCTTATAATTTCCTGTAATGCATGGGGCTTGAAATGGTGAGCATCTGTTCGAAACCCTCCTGCTGCTGCCTCTGTTGGCAGATTGTTTTCCTGCCCTATATTTAGCAGTGTGAAAGCAAAGTGAGTGATAGATCCTGTTAATTCACCTTGTTTTGGCCGTTATTGCAGGGAGTCTTGACAGTAGAGTATTTCATCTTAGAGCTGATAATCTGAAGCACTTGGAGCCATAAGCGGGCTACCTTGAAGTGCATTGCAATTGATAAATGGACCATCAAGCCAGCGAGTTGCACTCTGACATTACTGCAGAACATACATTTCCCTTGCAGCATCTTCCCCTTCCTTTCTACTTGTGTCTGAGTAGCTAGCTGCATCTAAAGGCTATTAAAGCAGTATTTAAGCATACCAGTGTGCTATGCAGGCATTGTATCTTAATGTGGACAGGACTACTGCTAGTGCATCCAAAAAGTGCATCAATGTCCTGGTCCCCCATGATACAAATGTAATGTACTGCTTACTTATTAATTGTAAAGGAGGAAGGCAGCATCGGAAGCAAAAGTGCTTAAAGGGACGGATCGGAGTAATTTCACCCTAGGGTCCTTTGCACCATGACCTCGAGCCAAACAATTTAAACACTTAATGATTAATTAAGATAGTGTCTCCAAACTTACCACAATTTTATAACTTGTATCCTGCTAGTTGTACTACAGCACTTATTTAAAAAAAAAAAAAAAGTTAAATTATTAAATATTTTTTGTCCCCTAAGCACTCGTCTTACTGCCGGTAGTAGTAATTTATGAAATACACACTTTGTTCTATTAGTGCCTGCACTAAGGTATTCAGCCGATAGCACTAACTTGATCAATGTTATACCAAAGGAAAAAAGCTTCTGGTGGGGGGTTTGGCTCGAGGTCATGGTGCAGAGGACCCTAAGGTGAAATTACTCCACACCATCCCTTTAAGCAGGATATTCTACTAAAGAAAGGTCAATAGTCACTGTTTCTTTTTTTACACATCAGAATAAATAAGGATTGATTCAATGGCTTTTGTGATCTTTAATGAAAAGTCAAATAATCAAAAATAGCTTTAATGTCTGATCAAAAGTTCCATAGTATTTAGGCTGTAGTTGATTTACATTTTCTTCACAAATGTATCATCCCATATTAATGTTTCCGTTACTGTTACTTTCTTGAAAGAGTTACCGTTGCCATTTGAGTGCAGAGGGAAGTTGAAGTGACGGGAAATGGCCACGAGGGCATTCCAGTTGATGGATTTCTTTTCTTGTAATGTTTTGCAGCAGCATTTTTTCTCGGCCTAATGGTGCCAATTATGGTTTCCAAGCCTGAAAAAAAAAATAAGAATGAGAAAAAAACAACAGCAATTAATTAGAAGAGGATCCCATCCATTCACTTTAAGTTTAGCCAATATGTGTGTATATGGGTGTAGAGCAAGAAGCCTGTGGTGGAAACTATATGCTCTGCCAGGCATCAAAGGAAAAATAAGGCAAGGCCCACACATTTGTTTGGTTACACTACATATTCAGCTGCATGTTTATTTAACCAGCACATGAGGCTGGGAACACACTGCATGATTGATGACTGACAAAAAAAGAAAAGAGGAAATTACTCATCTAATAACCAGCTCTTGGGATTTAACAAACACGTTTTATCTATTTATATCTTGTCATAAATCTGTCAGACATCTTGTTGTCACTTGTGCTTAAGATATTAAATATGTTTGTATGTTATCAGTTGTCAACAGTCTTTTACTTTAATCACTATAAGATTGCATAAAGGTGCTTTTAGGTGACCTAAAAGTCATGTAGTGTGATCTAATCCCCAAGAATGATCATACACTGCAAACTATCACACTAGTGAGTTGTTCTTCATTAGATCCATTAGGAGATATTCCAGATATTCCAGTCATTAGGGAACACCTAGCTTTTATATGGATAGGCCCCATCAGGGCTGTAATGCCCAAATGTACTTTGCTGATGGCTTTTACAGCAAACAAACTTCCTGTGCACTCAGCAGGTCACTTCTCCTCATCAGCCATTCACCTCTGCTGAGGGAGACACTGCTGACATTTGCAAGTCTGATGTCTGTGTTATCACGGGATGAAGGATTTAGTCAGATGTGAATCTTCTAGACTTTGCTGATTTGGTTAACAAATGCAGAGGAGGCTGTTTGAATGTCACATCAATTCAGTGATTTAATGGACACAGAGCTGCTGTCAATTAGATTTTGATTTTAAGTGGTTAGAACTTTACTAATTATTTCACAAAAAAATTGTTATTGATATCTATTAAACGTTGTACATAATTCCTCTTTCTCCGTCCATTAGTTGGACATTATTGGATCCAGCAAACAGCCACATGATTATTTAGTGTTAATATTCAGTCATTGGTATATATGGAAAATGTCTGCATTGTATAGGCCTAATTCTATACCAGTGCCAATATTTCAGACTGCAGGTACTGTACTGGAACATTACATGTTTTTACATTCCATTATTAATCTATAATAACTTTTCAAAGAAAATGACAAAAAAAAATTGTGTTTAATTATATGTCAGTATATTATATATTAGTATATAGTAAATATTATATGTATATTTGTTGTCAGTGTTTACCTTCCACTATTAGTGGAATTCAACATCAGTCCCTAAAACATTTCTAATATACAGAATATAAATTTAAGGGGTAGTTTTTGTGTTTGACTTCTTTGCAAATTGTCTTGTTATCTTCACAAATCTGTGGCTGTTGTACCACCTGTTTATTGTTTTCTCCTTATTATAGTCATGCATTGGGTGGAAAAGGAACTTACCAGCTACTATATTTTAGTATTTAACAAGCAAAATGTTTTCCAGTGATACTGTATTTTTTAAATATAATTTCTTTTTATAGAACAGTAGCGGTGTATTACACATTTACTCAAGTTTTTTTGTAGAAATAGTCTTTACAGTGAATACAGTAGATTTCTGTAATGATTGTAAAACTGATGCTACCTCAGTCATTTTAGGCAAATGTCAAGCAGCGCTGCATTCTGATGCTGGTTATTTTCATGATACCAACTTGCGGCCACAAGGCTCTGTCAGTAACCAGTACAGGCTCAGTGTCCAGGGCCTTGAAGTGGTAACCTGATAGCAGCGCTACTTGATAGATTGGCCTGTTCAAGAGTGATGACAGTAGCCTGTGTGACTGACACCGGGGTAATAGACATTACTCACTCTCTCTTGGTTGTTAGTTCTCTCCTACCTGCCCCCTTTCTACCTCCCTTTTCTGTTCAAATGGAGTGGATATCAGACGAGTGCTAAAACTACATGTCACAAGCGCAAACGCTGCCAAGGTACTGTAAAATACCAAGTTCTTTTTTTTAAATATATATTTAGATATATATATATACCTCTGCTGTATTAGATCTGCTAGCTTGTGTATTCTTTCCTAGTAGATCCTTGGTCCTTATGGAACTATATTTTACTTTCTGTTGTGGTTCAGACTGCTGTTCAATTTAATATTTAGAACTAGACCTAGGCTCAGTTAAAAATGGTTACATTGCAGCCTTAACTGGGCCTAGGTGCTAGAACCTCTCCCTTTGTGCTGTGACCCAGAGTTTGGTACTACTACTGCTGTTGCTGCTTTTTGAGGAAACCTTGTATCTGTCGCTAATCTCCTTGCTGGGATAGTGAGTAGACAACATGCTTTACTCAACTAGGGCAAGACCCCTTAAACCAGTGGATGTGAATTAAGAAAGCTGGTCCTCAAAAAGACACCCTTCTTTACCCCTTCTATACCTCTCCAGCCATGTCTCCCACTTTCTGTCCCATTACTCTCTTTTTCTCATCCCTTCTGGCAGTATGACCATCATTAATGAACCACCGCTCTAAGAGCAATGAACAAAGCTTTCTGTTGTTGGCCAAACACAAGTGATGAGCTGAACAGCGGAGCCATTGTAGCCCTTTCTATAGCCCCCCCCTAACATGTGTAGAGTCTCCCTCTTAGAGGTCCATCGCTGTTCTAGTTCTGGGTGTATTGACCCTCATCTAAAATCCTGAACAGAGAAGTCTTGGGGGCTGTGTCTTA
>NC_045752.1:5405457-5422463 GCF_008692095.1 Etheostoma spectabile
CTCCAAACTACCATTGACCTCAACAGAGCCCTGTGATTTTCCTGCATTACAACCCGTCTATGTTGGGAGTATTGCAGTACTGAAAGCAGTACAGTTTTTTTACTAACATTACATTAAGATTGCACTAATATTCTGCCTTGACCCTTTCTACAAGAGGTGGGAAAAGCTCATAAAGGGAATGTAGCTGATGTTTGTCATGACACAGTCAAGAAAATGTGTGACGGATATACTGACGCAAATGTCCCTGTCTCAGACATTGTAGATTAGTTGGAGGAGCCCCACCCAACACTGTGCTTCCTGCATATTTCCTAAACTCTCCCCCACACTTGTTTCTCTTTTATTTCCATGGATTACCCAGTTCCTTTGTATTCTTCATCACATTCTCTACCCCTCATCCCTTCCACACTCTGTGTCCCTCAGTAATTTGCCATAGCAGTGTTAGAGAACTCTCTCAGTAAACTCTTTAACCTTTCTTGGTTGACTGCCAGCTCCTCTGTACACTTTGATTCCCCGCCTTTCCCTTCTTTTCGCAATGCATTGCCTCTCATTGTAAAACAGGAAGTGTCTTTGTACCCCATAATAATCACTCCATCTTACTGGCAACATTTTCACTTGTAAATCTCATCAAACTAATATTTTGTGTTGTTAAAGATAGCTAACTGGGAAGTTCAACATACACTAGTTTACAATTTAGCTCGACTAACACCTCCTGTTTTACAGTGGACTCTGTCAATTAAATGTCAACAGTCTGTAGTGGTTTGACCCACCCTGTAACAGTGGGTAGGTCTCATGGCAACTGCCACCGTCCTTTTCTCCTTTGCTCTCGCTTGTGATTCCATGAGGTAGATGAGGAAAGGAGGCCACTCTAAACTGTTTGAGATTAAGCCAAACCAGATGGTGAAGGCTTCTCTTTTCTGAAGAGTTGATTGTTCCACTTCATAGCTGCTTTCATAGAGTGGTTTTGTGATATTCTGTGTGATGATGGTGGTGGTGGTGGTGGTGGTAGTAGAGGTTAAGCATATGTTTGCTTTGCTGTTGAATGGTTTCATTTGAGGATCTGCAAAAGATAAATGGAAACGTGTGACAGAGGAAACTGAATCGCTCACCTCAGGTTCCTCAGTGCATGAAATTTATTGTTTTATCTGGCTAGGAAAAACAATGTCCTTCCTTTTTTATTCCAAATTTATCTAGTGCCCTTTACTCCCAACACTTATGTTTCCTTGTGGCAAACTCTACTCAACCCTGCTTGTCCTTCTTCTTTAGAGGGAGTAATTCATTTCCACACTGGTTGCCCTCAGAGTGAACATCTAGGATGTAATAACTGCTTGGCCTCGCATTAACCACCTGTCATGCGTGTCCAATGAAGAAATTAGCCTGCCAGAAGCCCAATTTCACCTATATGTATTTGATTTTATGTATATACTGTGTGTGTAAATATATAATTTTATTAATTTACATGGGAACGGAAAAAGAGACAGATACATTTTTTTAACGTCTTCACAAATGTCTTATTTATTCCTTCCCTGTTGACCTGGCACCAAAGACTGTCTAATAAATGTCATATATTAAAAGATTAATGAGAAGAAGTAAAACATATGGAGAGGATGCACCAGTCTGACACATGACACAAGTGATTTCCTGGTCATGTTTCCACTCCAACTCTTAGGCTTTTAATGTGCTTCTTGAAGCACTATAGCAATACAGTGATACTAAGTTTGTAGCATTTCATTTTACGTTGTCATTTGGTTTGCGGGGCTGTGTTGTTTGTTAGAAGTACTTTACCCTGTTCTTAAGGGGTTTAATCCCCAGATTGGTTCAGAGCAGTACAAAGAGTCATGACTGTGCACTGGGCCTACGCCAAGGTCTTCCACCAATTTCATCCAAATGAACTTGACTGCACAGGACATTTAAAGGACATACTGCAGAGACATAAATCGCTCTCTCAAGTCAACCAGTTTCATGTATCGCTCTTTACTCCTGTAGCAAAACAGTTTCTTCTCCCTAGCCATACCTCTGCTCTTACTTGCCCTTATCACTGCAATCAAGTTTAAATCAGCAACATTGAGAAAAATTGGACTGAAAGTCAATTTAATTTAGATATTGGCACATAACAATGACAAAATGTCTTTGGTTTGATGACACGCAAGCAGGACAGACAAGCAAGAGCTGAAATGTGCAATCATGATTTGTGATAGTTGGACGTTTTTTTTCTTTCCTAATGCAGATCAATGCTCCAAACTGCATTTGATTGAGCTGTGAATAGACTGATCCTAGATTTTTGCTTTATCCTACTGCATTTAAAATGATCACAACTTGGTATAATTCTTACAATGTCTTCAATCTCTCTCCCTCTGTTCTCACCTTGAAACGTAATCACAACCCCTTTGTATCGGTGAACCCTTTTCCTTGGTTTTCCCTTCTCTTTGCGCAATTTCCCACACCTTCTACCAATGCTCTCCTCTCTTTTCATTTGTCCATTCAGTGACTCACTCCTCTCTCACTGCCCCCTCTACAGCCATCCACAGTCTGAAGCTGAGTCGGACCCATGTGGATTGGCACAGTGTGGATGAGGTATACCTGTACAGCGATGCCACCACTTCCAAAATTGCACGCACCGTCACCCAGAAACTGGGATTCTCCAAAGGTCTGTAATGTACACACTGTCATTATCTTTACAAATGATGAGGTGGAAAAACCGTTCCCTGATCATACTGTATATGTGTGTTTGTATTTTATTAGTAGTGAATTCCTTAGAAACCCAGTGTTTTAACAATTAATGGCTTAAATAATTTTCTTAAACTGTTTTATTCTTACTACTAGCGACTGGATACCTGTACATAGTACAACTACACATATGGATGATGAAACCTGAAATGATACAATATATTATATATTTATGACATAGTATATTAAAGAAAGGTTTTAATTAGACTTAGTTTGTTTTGCTATAGTTTTGCTATAGTTTGAAGGGAAATATTAGGTCAAACAAGACAGAGTCTGCTGCCTTGCTAGCGGTGAGGCTGTACTTGGAGCGATGGTTTGAGCTGAATGCTAATGTCAGCATGCTACCATGCTCACAATGACAATGTTAACATGCAGCCGTTTAGCAGGTAGTAGTCTGGCTCACCGGATGTACAGTGCTGGGATAAACCCTGACATCATGCGCCGAATGTCCTATCTATCTATTTTAGTGCCAACCAAGATGATTGGGATTGGTTCAAACAAACCACAGCATATATTTTCCTATACCAGTATGATAAGCCAGGAAAGAATGATAAGCCAGAAAATATCAAATGTTTTATGCTTCCCTTGTTCAATGGGTTTGCACCGAACATTTTTGCCCATCTAATGCATTTACTTACTTATATACTTATAGCTGAATTCACACTGTGCCGCCATTTTCTAGTATTTAACAGTTTGAACATAGCTGGGTACAGATCAGTCTATTAACTGGATTAACCCAGAAAATCATGCAGTGTCCATCTGCTATTCTCAGGGTCCAGGGTTGATCAAATAGCCCTAACTGAAGACACGGCAACTGCAGTTTGACCCCATGTTCAATCTTTGATCTGTCTGGATGACTCCAATCTGATCTCCAATCTCCCAGCTCTATGTTGCATTTTAATCTCCTGTTTGCAGAGAATAAGAAGAGCAGTTGTCACTGGTTATGTCAATCCCCCTGACACACAAATGCTCAGTGATAAGAAATCTCCTTAATGCTATCCAGACAGCAGTAAATGCCATTGGCTCCCATCAGTATCACATCACATGACTGGACTGGACTGGACTATAGATTCTAAGTAGGGACACACACTCGTCTTTGGCCACAGTCACAGCAGGGCTTCGTGTCTCACCTACTGGCCTTCTTGGACTCACAACAGCACATTACTTAAACACTATTAATAGCCTTCTAGTGAACATAGTGGCAATGTGTGATTTAGAAACACCGTACAGATATGACAACAATTAGGAATAAAAATAGCAATTCCATTCCTCTCTAAATGTGTTTAAGAGCAATTTACTAAACAACTGTTGAACAAGCAGAGCATAAATATGAGAACTTATCTCAGTTTTATCTCCAGAGTCGTGCTGTACAAGACTCTCTCTGGGATTTATTGATATATTTAAGTTAAGTTTTATTTACTCAAGCATCAGATACATTTTTGTTTGTGTAACACAGACTTATTGCCTGTACTGTATGCAGACATATCATGCTTACTGCTGTATGTGGTCACCCCCCCCAAAGGCCCATTCTGATCCAGGAAAACCCCTGCTTACTGTACAGAATTCACGAGCAGCTAGATACGATTAATAATAGTCCAACCATGTCCTCTGCTTCCTCCAGCCTCCAGCAGTGGAACTCGGCTTCATCGGGGTTTTGTTGAGGAGGCCTCACCTGAGGACAGACCCCCTCAGACTACACACATTGTCTTTGTGGTTCATGGGATTGGACAGAAGATGGACCAGGGACGCATTATTAAGAACACTGGAATGTGAGTTTTTAAATAGAGAATCTGATTAAGGATTTGCTTGCATGCATGGTGTTTTTTTGTCAGTAAAACCACAACGTTTTTTACTTTTGTTCCATTATAATTAAGGCAGGTTCAAATTTCTCGCACACTAACTAAATTCTCGGCTGATGCAATGTTTGAATTGCCATAAGGTTTGTTAGTTTGCTGTTTCCTTCCTCTTTTCCAGACACAGTCTCTCACACTTCTCATTCTGTCGTTCTTTTTCCTTTGGCTTTTCTAAAGATTGCTCACGTCTTTTTTTTTTTTTTTTTACTTTTTACTTCTGTTTGTTCTGAAAATAGCGTGATTCAATCTTGTTCTTGTAAATGGTTATAAATTGGGCTTTAGCAATTATTGTGTGTTCCCCGTGCTCCTGAACAAGCTTATATTGCATGTTGTTTTATTAAACGATGAAGGGTTTCACGTATCGACCTGTCTGGCAGGTCCTTGTGTTTACTGATACCACTTTTTTGTTCAGCACCATTGTCAAGTATGTACCACTGCATTTATGGAATGTAAATTTTTCTGTGATGACGACATTCAAAATGTGGACACTGCACATTACATATTTTCAGCTGTTTAAGCATTTGAATTTAAGTATCTTGTTACTCTCCCGGTGGCTCTGGCCTCATAAACTTCCCACTTAATCCAAAAATGGGTAAAATGGTAGAGTGTTTTGTACTAGGCTGTAATGTAAACATGTTTAATTCTGCTGTTAAGTTAGTCTTTTTCACATGGGGAGCTATGGGAAATTACCCTCGTATGCAGCAAGCCTCAAGTGGCCATTTAAGGAACTGCAGATTTCCTTATTTCGGTTGGCTTCAAAGGTTTAGCACATTATGTTGTTGTTTTCGCTTGGGCCACATGCTGTTTTTAGCTTAATATTATCTGGGCTTTGACCCCCCCTTTACAACCACTATTGCATGTCTCACATTTTTCCCCTCTCCTGTGTTCATCCAACACCTCCCATAGTGGAAGTTATTTCAAGTATTTCTTTTGATAACATTGCACCTGTAGCTTTTATGTTTTGTTATCCTCCTCCACTCATTCTTTCTTTCTTTTCTCACCCTCTTTGTCTTCTCTGGCTGTTCTCTTGCTTTATACCTTGTATTGTTATTGCCTTCGGTACTGTGGCCAAGACAGCACAATGCATCAAAACTTAAAGGTCCCCTGGCATGAAAATTTCACTTTATGAGGTTTATTAACATTAAATGGAGTTCCTCCAGCCTGGCTATGACCCCCCAGTGGCTAGAAATGGCCTTTGAGAAAATGAAAGCTTAGATGGGCCGATCTGGAATCTTGCTCCTTATG
Organism: Etheostoma spectabile; assembly: GCF_008692095.1. Classification (NCBI taxonomy): domain Eukaryota; kingdom Metazoa; phylum Chordata; class Actinopteri; order Perciformes; family Percidae; genus Etheostoma; species Etheostoma spectabile. Next base: position 5,411,280 of record NC_045752.1, read on the forward strand.
AGGTAATAAGGGGCAAGGTTACCTCCCCTTTCTCTACTTTGCTTTCCCAAAGAATTTGGCCCGCCCATGAGAGAGAGAGACATCATGGCTTTCAAACGAGCAAAGTGGCAGTTGATCATGACTGGCTCTAGTGGCTGTAATTCTGCACCAAGGCTTTCTTTGGGAAAGAAACTTCAGTTATGGTATAAGGTATTAGGGGACCACTAAGGTCTATATAAAAGCATCCAAAGAGCATGGGACCTTTAAGAAAAGTAGGGGACAGGGAAGCTAATTTGCCTGATGCATTGTATTTAGTAAGGTATTATGCATGCAACACAGCATAAGAGAAATATTATGCGGGGAACATATACACTTTGACATGTTAATATTACGCTAAATTCCAAAATAATTGTATAATTCCAAACAACTGGGACTCACGCTATATCAGTGTATGTAAACTAACCAGCTGCACCAACATCATGAATCCACATTTCATATTTTCATGTGTGCTGATCTCTTAAATGCTTTGAGCAGCAAAAAAAAAAAATTAATTTTCTCACATTTTATTGGGGTGTTGGCTCAATTTTCAGAGATGAATAGTGACCTCGGCACGTAAAACCAAAATTATCAGCATGGCCTGATACTGCTAGCGGATACTTCAACCTGCCTAACGAGTTCTTTTTGTATTTTAAAGGGGAAGCATTTTAATGAGGAACTCTGTCAATAGTAGATATTTGTGTAGAGGTCGCAGTGGGGAAGTTAAAATAACGGGCAGCAATAATCACTTCTGCCCTAAGAAACCTTAAATAGCCAATTATCACAGTGTTCCTGCTTTTTTAAGAGTGCAAGACCAATGAAGTGTCACTGTAGCTTATCTTTAGCTAGGGCACAGTCTTTTTATGTCTTTGTTTGATGTACTGGGTGAAGGCCTGCCCCCGACCTTGAATGGCACCACTGTACTGGCCCTGGAACATGAGCATTATAGGCAGTAGTACAGAACGTGCAGACCAGATCTTTGTGTGTCTCTGTGTAGTTAGCATCGGGCCACTGACCGCGGCTCAGGACAGCTAAGCAGGTAAAGTAGACCAAGTCAAGCTGCAGGGCACTTTAAGCCTAACTCCCAGATCCCTATGGATTACAGCATGGAGACTTTCCTCAGCCAAGAGGAAAGATCAACCTGACATGTCTAGCCAGTTCCTTGTTTTGCTTTTATTTTTTGAACCTGAATTAATTTCAGTTCTGTGCCTTTCTGTGTGTCATCAGCAGCAGTGAAAGATGAAATTGTGGGGGTTTAAGGTATTCTAAAACTGTTAGTGAGGTGTGTCCCAAGTGTGTCTGCCAACACACGGACGGAGACATCTTCTCTCTTTTGATATTTTATTTACTAAAGCAACAGTACAAATATGGGCACGTGGATAGCTCTGCAATGGCTGTGTGTTTTTTGTGTGTGTGGTTCTGCAAATAAAAAAATACTACTGTAAAGGCCACCACACACAATGCATATAAACTACATATAGGCTAGTAAATAATAACAACTACATTATGTTAATGCAGTGTCACCACTGTAGAATGCAAACAATAAACACAAAATACCGTGAGCAACGGCATACGGCATAACAATCGCCATTATATTGCATCATTCGTCATTTCAAAATGTGGTGCCGCCGGTTGGTTGAAGTTAAAAGCGATCTCTTTGGCATGGCTCTGCATTAACTCGGGGGACAGTGCTGCGAAAGCCTCTCGCAGCCCCTTTTCTCCTCTCCTGAAATTTGTCCCATGACCTGAGAATAACTCAGCTAGTCCCTCTGCGGGCAATGATGCTCCTCTTCAAACTCTGGGGACAAACTACTGGCTTACAAGCTCTCAACAGATGCCGCTCTTCTGGAAAGCTGTCCCTATGTACATAGGCACATAGGACTCTGCTGCCATTCTAGATTCTGGAGTTCTGATACCTCTTCCTAAGCTAAAGTGGTCGGTTTCACTGGCTAGGTGACTGGGGCGTGAAGAAGGAATACTGGGCCTTGACTCCACCTATTTGTCTCCTCAAGATCTCTCCATGTTTTTCCTCTTGTGATGTCACCTGCAGGATTCCTTGCTCCACAAAGCGCTATGCACAGAGGTCGGTGAGCTGTTGGATCTCAGCCACCCTTGTGCCAACAAAGACTTTAAAGCAGCAAGACTCTGTAGCCACATCAACACAGTAGTGTATCAGTCCACCTTGTGATCTGACTGATCTTCAATGTGAGCTCCTTTTGTAACATTGTGGTGATCAGAGCTCCTACCACAGCTCCTTTCACCTCCACACATGTAGTCTTCTCTTCAAGCAGAATGACTGCCTCTTGGTCTTGTCTTGACCGGGTCACCACTTTCTCTTTTCTGTATGGTAGCATGTCAATTTGCCAGAGCTTCTCAGCATGTTGGAAGGAACAATGGACATCAGAAGACACTGTTGCAGCCGAAGCTGTTGCTCCACTATCCGTGCTAGGCCCTGTGCGTACGCCCCAGTCTGGTTTGGATGCCGACTGGTCCATCTGAAGGACCAAGCTTCACTGGTTCAATGAGGGTGATGAGATGTGAATGATCAGCACCAAAAAGAAAGAGTGGGTTGGTATTCTTGAAATGCTGAAGGGAGAGACCTGCCAGTTACTTATACCTCACTTGGAGACTGGCTACTGGATAGGATTGATCCACCAATCCTAGGCGAGCTGCTGTGAAGGCTCTGTTGATGCGGAAACTCTTCTTGGGCTGAGAGGCGGGGAAGACAAAATGATACAGAAGATTTTTACATCCTGATGGTGCTGAGGGCGAGATCTTTGTCTATTCCCTTCAGTCCAAGCTTCTCTGCTGCTGCTCAAAGGATCATTGTGCACTCTAACCCATCATCTAGTACGGCGTAAGTGTCCAGGGTGCACTTACCGTTATGCAGAATCACTCTGATGACCTTCATTAGCACCCTGTTGCAGCCGTTCGGTCGATCCAGATTCAGCAGCTGTGTTTATGAGGAAACTCTTTTCTGTTGACTCCTCCTTTGGTGCTCTTCTGTTGACCTCATAAAGGACAAGCAAATGTTCCCTGCCCATAAGATTGCTCTTCTGGACTAACCATCTGTGCAGGTGAAGCTCTGGGAAACGCCCAGTTTTCTATAGGCATATGCGCCTGTAGGCCTGGATAGCGCTGAATTGGTGGTGTGGAACTGGACTGCGGAGGGTGACATTGAGGCTGCACATAACCTGGCTCCTTATGGGGTAGGCCTTACTGTGGTGGAGGGTCCCTGTAAGGAAGCAGGGCCCTCCTGGTATTGAGCCTGGTGTCCTGGATCTCGTGTATTACCCTGTCAAAGTGGTCGACCACATCTCTTTGGGGCTGTTCATCAGACTCAGGCCGGAGTAGTGGTGGTGGTTCAGGCCACTTCTCTTAATAGTCCTCTTCAGCTGAGGGCATGATGTGGACCTGGATGAGGCTGCATGCTTGCCCATGGTCTGTGTCTAGGATAGTCCACTTTACAGACATCCAGATGACATGGTGGCTGTCTATCCTTCTTAGGATGAGCTCCACCGCTGCACTGTTCTATCTGAGAGAGGTGACTGTTTTCCAACAATCACTGCCTACAGACAGCCTTTTGTACAAAAACGAAAAGTGTCTTTTCAAAACTTAGTTTACTAGTACCTAATAAATGCCAACCTCTAGGGAGTCTTTGTGGGTGCAGCACAGAAAGGTCTGTGATGCAGCACTCAACACTCTTAGCATTTATTTCCCCTGCAAACACACTAGCCCGCAGATAGTCCTGTCAAAAACTGCATTAGGTGCTCCATTCACAGACAAGCCACCTAAAAGCCTCTCAGCCTCAATTTACCCATGTAAACACTCTCTCTCTCTCTCTCTCTCTCTCTCTCTCTCTCTCTCTCTCTCTCTCTCTCTCTCTCTCTCTCTCTCTCTCTCTCTTTCTCTCTCTCTCTCTCTCTTTGTGTACTTAGACTTTCCTTTGAGCTAATGCTGTAGCATTGCAGCCATTGTGTGTGTGCTACATCAGGGAGTAGCAAAATGGGCGTCATTCTTCTTTCAGTCATTAAAGTCTGTGAGAGAACTAGTGCAAACATAGACTTTCTAGTCAGTTTGTAGCAGGGCCGGATATATATGACATTGTTTCTGGAAAAAGTACTTTTACTGTATTTTGTATCTGATAGTGTTGGCATGTCAGCCAACATTTGCCCAAATTCACTCTGAAGTGATAGCTATGTCAGTGTGCAATGGTGTTCTCATATAATGTATGATCTTTATTGTTCTGTGTCTATCTAGGCTGAGGGAGGGTGTGAGGAAGATGGAGGAGAAGCATTTTTCAGAGCACAATGACGAGCATGTGGAGTTCTTGCCTGTCGAGTGGCGCTCCAAACTTGCCCTGGATGGAGGTCAGTGTGTGTTTTTGAGACTTTGCATGCCTGTGTGTTATGTATGTGTAGTCTGTTTGGTTTTTGCTTTAAATCTGTGTACGGTGAATATATTTAATGTGTCTTTCTTATCCTAATTTAAAAATGTTTGTGTTGTCAGAATCATCCCTTACAGGTTTTAGTGTAGACAGCAGGTAACGATAAACTCATGACCTGTCCAAACCAGTTCAACACAATTAAATTAATAGCTCTCTGACAGTGTCAATCAAAATTGAACACTGTTTCATCTTTTTAAAGGCAGAATTTATGGCTGAGTTGTTGTATTGGATTGTGTTATATTATTGTAAAGCTATGGCTAATATTTGGCCACTGTGTGTATGAATCCAGGCACCATCATATGGCACTTCATCTCTGTTTCCTACTGTTGTTTCTATAGATACAGTAGACTCAATAACACCAGACAAAGTAAGGGGACTGAGAGATCTACTCAACAGCAGTGCCATGGACATCATGTACTACAACAGCCCCCTTTACCGGGATGAGGTAAGAGTTGCACACTTCCAGAAACCCAAAATTAGAGTTCTCTATTTAACAATATGCAGTATCTATTTAAAACTTCTCCACTCCCCGTCTCTTCAGATTACCAAGGGACTAACACAGGAGCTAAACAGACTCTACACACTTTTCTGCTCCCGGAACCCTGAGTTTGAGGAGAGGGGAGGCAAAGTTTCCATTGTGTCTCACTCCCTCGGCTGTGTCATCACCTACGACATCATGACGGGATGGGATCCGGTGCGCTTCTGTCAGCAGGAGCATCACGCTGTGGAGGCGGAGCTGGACTTACGCTGGATGTCCTATGAGGAGAAGCACGTTTTAGAGCAGCTACAGCTCACAAGGAATAGGTAGAGCTTGCTAATGTAGTTCTTCAGTGACTCCTGGCTTGGTTGTAGGGATTGCATGTATACAGTAGCTCTAAGGAAGAGATTATCTGGAAGAAAGTAGTCCAAATCTTAGGGCTCTCAGATCAGACTTCAATCTGACAATTTAGTAATTTACCTTCAGCTCTCTCAAATTTAAACCACTCCCTCCGAATTCAATATAAAACCTAGCATTTATTTAGTGTGCTGTGTTTCTTGTCATGCTCCATTTTTGAGGAGCGATGTTGTGTTTCCTGTTTCTTTTTGTGAGGCAGCAGGGTATTTGCGATGCCCCGTGATCAAATGGAAGTGAAGAAGCTTTTAATATATCTCCTCAGCACCACCCATTGCCTTGTGTGTGCAATATCATTTGGTGTGCACATCATTACCTTAGTGAAAGTTTTACTGGGAAAAAGCTTGTTGATCTGAGTGGTACTGAGATTGCTTGCTGTAGCTGATTGGAGAATTGGTATGTCTAGGTAGCTTGAGGTGATACTAATGCATAAAGGCATATTCAAAAAGAACTGTATTGTAACTGATTTTCATGGTACGATTTCATAGAAGTTTTTTCCATTTCCTTTTGTTTCTAGTTAATGAACACTATATACCTTTCTCTTCCTAACAGGTTACAAGAGCTGGAAAATCAACTCCTCTCACTGGAGGCCTCAAAACCCCCGACACGCCCAGCCCTTAAATTTAAAGTAAGATGCTTAATTATTTGAACATGCTCTATGTGTACCATTACAATATGGCATTACTCTAAGTCGATAAATAGTTGAGGTTTCAGCTGTATTTTTTGCAAGGATATTTGCTTTGAAGGACTTAACAACGGTTCACCACCAAATGCTATGATGAGTTTTGGCTTCCTCATTCGATTCAATTTTTTTATTTTATTTATAGTATTAAATCATAACAAGAGTCATCTCAAGACACTTTACAGATAGAGTAGGTCTAGACCTCACTATCATTTACAAAGACCCAACAATTTCCCACGAGCAAGCATTTGGTGCCTGAAACCTCGGACAGACCCAGGCTCTTTGTGGGCGGCATCTGTCGCTGCCAGTTTGGACACAGACAATTGACTCGTGTAATGTAATTATTTGTTGTACCTTTTAAAGGTTTGTTATACTCATGTGTCCATTATTATGGAAACGTTTAGTGTTTACAGCATTGAACAAGTGCTTCCTAAGTCAATACCGAAGACATTCATATCGTATTTGCACTTTTTGTTTCACAGGTGGAAAACTTCTTCTGCATGGGTTCTCCTCTGGCGGTGTTCTTGGCTCTGAGAGGGATCCGTCCTGGTACCAGCTGCCATCAGGACCACATCCTGCCGACCTCCCTCTGCAGCAGGCTCTTCAATGTCTTCCATCCCACAGACCCTGTGGTCAGTGTCCGTCGACTGCCCTCGGCCCATACAGATGCGCTCTCTCTCGCTCAGCGTTATGACAACAAGTCAAGATTTCCTTTTCTTAATTATTTTCAATGGCGGGATTTATAAGTAGGAATTTTCTGTTTATACTTGCCATTTTCTACTGTGCTCTACGTAATAGCAAAGATAAATTGGCCTATTGTACACAAAAAAATACACACTGAAGCTAAGCTTACTATAGGTAATGTAGCCGCTATGGTAGCCATACAGTTAGGCTTAACAATTCACTGAGCCTTCCATATGTATGTTTAAAACATGATGTATAAATAATATCCATTTTTTTATCCATTTGACCAAGTTTATTATGCAACTCAATTGTTTACAATATATATATGCAATAGGGGGTCCCTACCCGGTCTCTTTTTGAGCTAAGGGGTCCCTGGTCTAAAAAACGTTGAAGACCCCTGCTGAAAGCTAACTACAGTTGTATTGCTCTGTTCAGGCCTACAGACTGGAGCCCCTCATCCTCAAACATTACAGCAACATTGCACCTGTTCAGATACACTGGTAGGAACTTGAATCTTACGTCTTATAACACTCAATGCGATCCACACAGTATGTTTTCAAGGTATCTGTTTATCTTCCAGGTGTAGCGAAACTTGCCCCACACCCTATGATGAGGTCCGGCCTACCTTCCTGACCCCAGTCAAAGACCCGGCCTCGGACACTGAGAGCATCCCCAGCCCGAGCACCTCTCCCGTACTCGCCCGCAGGCACTATGGAGAGTCCATCACCAATTTGGGCAAGGCCAGCATACTCGGTAAGACACTACTACTTTGTTTTTTATTTAAAGCCTTATTTACATATTTAAAATGTGTGAGGATAGACTACTATGTTGAAAAGTGTCAGGGGGTGAAGAGGAAAGGAGTAAATATTAACCTTTCTAATACTGTAAAGATAATTTTTCTACAACTGCCCTGGGGAAATAATATGACTTCTGACAGCAACGGGAAGCCCAGAGAAAGAGCTGAGCTAATTAAATTTCACCCTGGAGATAGTCTTTATTCCATAGTTAAAATCTGTTCTCTCCTGTGAGGTTTAATGTTTGAAGTAAGGTAAAATGCTCATTTACTATGTCAACAGTGCCATCATGTGGAGGGATGGAGAATGGGCTCATACACTTTGCTTTCCCTTTGAAATAAATTGAACATATAAAAACATTTTTTTTTAAATTGCTTTTTGCATATCCAACGCAGTATCTCTCTTTTTGTTTCTCTCTTATTTTCCATACTCAATATAGGAGCAGCGAGCATAGGGAAGGGCATTGGCGGCATCCTCTTCTCACGTTTCTCCCGCTCCAACAGCCAGCCCTCAGTGTCTTTGGGACTGGAGGGAGGGGCGAACACTGAGGAAGAGGAGCAGAAGCGGACAGAAAGCCAGTCAGCATACGGCCTCTCCACCCTGATTCGGCCCACCTCACCCATTACTGACACATCACGTTAGTTCACTTAACCTGTCCAAAACTAAACAATCCTAGAGAACGTCTCACATTCGTTGTTGGGTTTGGAGGGTACAAATATCCGCTTTAAAGTCAGTCTCTAATTCTGTCTTACAGTGGAGCTGGAGCGGCGCATCGACTTTGAGCTCCGAGAGGGTCTGGTGGAAAGTCGCTATTGGTCAGCGGTGACCTCACACACCGGTTACTGGTGCTCCCATGACATAGCACTCTTCCTGTTGACCTTCATATACAAACAGAAGACGACACCCTCTGACCCAGCAGAAGATACTCAAGAGCCAGACTGAGGCAGCAAATTTGTTACAACACATACACACTTAAATGGTGTCTTATAACCCTGAAGGGGATAGGTCACCTTTTTGACAAGACACAAACAGAAACATCCTTCGTTTATTTTTTCATGCACACAAACTGCTGAAATACAGAAAATCTTATTTTTTTTCTTCCTATATCTCCCTGTGATGCATCTGTTTTAACACGTTGGAACCAATCTTCACAAAATGACTTAATTCCAAGATGTGCATTTTTGTCTCTTTTTATGTAGTTATACACAACTGTGCACTCTAAGGGTGACATTGTGGGACTAGGAACCCCTAAGGAGGTGCAACCTTTTGCCAGTATGGCCACGCTCTACAAATAAACATGGAAAAGTCTTATGAGTTTGATGCAACCATTGGAAGAGAGTTCTAACTTCATCCCCAAGTCTTCAACCTTAAACAGCGTCCGCCTGTTGATAAAGTGTCCATACATCCACATCCAGCCTCCCTCCCGCAGACTCATTCCAGAGCCTTGTGACACACTTGTCTGACCTTTTTTCATGGAGTAGAGAAAATTTTAATTTAACCTTTAAAATAAATCTTCAGCTACCACAAATCAAAAAGAAAACATAATGCTAACAAGCAAATGCAATGCCTTTCTTAATTAGCCAAATAATATTACCCATGCAGAATAGTTCTGATTAGTTTTTCCAAACAAAAATGTTGGGCATTATCCCTTTAATAATGTTTTGGAAGTTTGAGGAAACACATAACAAACATATTTATATAGTTTGTTTTTCTTTCTCTGTGCTTTTTTTTTTTATGTTTGCCTCTTTTTAACATTGTGTGACTCTTGAAATAGATATGCACCAAATAAAACCGGAACAAAGCGCCACTTTTATATAGTAACAACTAAAACAGAATGTCCTTTTGTGTTTCGTTTTTTGCAAAGTTCAATTTTTGTTAAAGTACAAGGCACAAATTGTCTCTTACTACCAAAAACAGTTACAGTTGAATGTCCTGCAGGACATCAATCGTTTCCGTGTGACATTTACTGTATATGCAGAGGTTTACAACCACATGAGGCTTTTTCGCTCTGAAACAAGGGCTGGACATGAAGAGTTATTTTCTTACACCCAGTCAGTTATTTTTAAATCTCTTTGTTATGTCATTTACAAGACAAGGTCTCACCCAAAACAATAATTCAAACTAATGCTTCTATATTAAGTAACGGTTATGGAGACAATTTTCTGTGCTGTATCTTTTGATATTCAGATGAAATCAGTGGTACTGGATGTATTTTTTCCTAAAAAAGAAATGTTTTTCCTAGTGGTATCATCTCTGGGAAAATTAAATTCAAACGTGCAGCCAAATAACATTTATGTGTCTAACTTAACAGCTGCTTGGCATTAGTCATTCTAAGGCATACTCTATGGAAAAGTAATTGGGGTAAGAAATAGCTCCTCTTATTATTTTGTGATACATCACACGCAAAATTGTATCTTGCCTTTTCTTGTGACCATTTTACACTTTCCTCTTTTGAGCAATGGATGTCTCAGCTTGTATTTTTATTTTAATGGAAAGGTTTTCTTTATTTAAAGAAAAAGGTGTATTTTTCAGCCACCAGATGTGTCGTTGCCTAATGGATACAACTCACAAAATTTACTCCAAAAAGAAAAAAATGTGGACAACTGTAGACAGCAAATCAATGTTTTCCAAACATTCTTTGCTTATCATGGCTCTTGCCTTAGGTTTATCAGAGCAGTTCTAAAAATAAAATATAATAAATAAATAAATAAATAATACTCCTGTAATGACAGATCATGCGTCAGTGGATTGTCATCCTTTTTAAAAACACGCCCAGTAATGATTATGCAGAAGTTAGGAAACGTGCTCACTTTGCATGCTGTCGTATTAATGATAAATGGAAGCTGGAAAAAGAAGACATTGCAGAGAGTGCCAACACACATCTAGGAAACTGCTTTGTGTTCTTCATTGAACAGAAAATCACTCATGATTGATAATGGACTTTTAATGAAATCATAAGACTTTTGAAGGGGATGAAGAAATGGAATTACCCTTAGATTTAAGTTAGTCAGGTGACAGACTTGATTAATTGTCAGTGTCAAATGTTCTTTTTTGTGTTCTACTTGTTCTAATATGGTAGTTAAATGAGAGCTTATTTTTTAATTTGCCATGGTGAAATCTGCTGTTTTACTGTTCCTCTCAATCGGGAGCTGTTGTTGACTGGTCTACCACAGAATGGAATCCATTTATTGGTATTTAATGTCTGTCATTCATGCAAAGGCCTACAGACTGAAACCAGGATGCCTTTTAGATGACCAGATATGTGACCAGGGAGAAATATGGAATCGGGGGGGAAAATACAGGAGATTGATATGAAAGTGTTTCTACATTTGATCCGTTGGATCTTGACCATTCATTGACCATGAATTGCACAGAAATGATGTAGAAAACAGCCAAATGTTCATTTCATTTTTTTTTTTGCTCAGCATGTGTTACATTGCAGCAGTAGATGCAGAAAGCCGTTTTAAAATGTTACTTGGACAGTAGGCATGCAGTTTACCTTGGAAACCTTTTGTAATACAAAATACAAGGACAGTTGCATTGTTGCCTCTGTATCTTTAAGTGGCAGTGTGTGAGTTCAGACACTTCAGATGCGTATTGTTAGCGTGGACAGGCCATGACAACGACAACAATGTCCAGCCAGTGTTTGTGATTTGGCTTTGCTTTTCCA
>NC_045752.1:5422473-5422884 GCF_008692095.1 Etheostoma spectabile
GATCTTTGCATATTTTCCATTCTAGCAGTTCTTAATTCAAGCACATATTTTCCAACTATGTTTACTCTGCTTGAAGGACATAAGAAGCTAAAAGAGAACTAAACTGGAGAGGCATTAAAGAAAACCTTTGTCAAGATAAATCATACTTTTGACAGAATGAGCATTAAATGCACAGCATTTTGAATGATAACAGTATATTTTTTGTTAAAGGAACCACAACCATCAGGGAAATGTCCGTTTTAAATGTTTTGTTGACCAGTTTGAAGCCATAATTAAAGGTCTCATGGCATGAAATTTTTTTTAACAATATCAATTCCCCCAGCCTGCCTATGGTCCCCCAGTGGCTAAAACTGGTGATAGGTGTAAACCTACCCTGGGTATCCTGCCTTTGAGAAAATGAAAGCTCAGATG
>NC_045752.1:5422894-5423080 GCF_008692095.1 Etheostoma spectabile
GAATCTTGCCCCTTATGAGGTCTTAAGGGGCAAGGTTACCTCCCCTTTCTCTACTTTGCCCGCCCAGAAAATTTGGCCCACCCATGAGAGAGAGACGTCAATCCCCCCCTTCAGAAATGGCACATCCCAAGGAACGCTCATTGTGGGACTGGCTCTAGTGGCTGTAATTCTGCACCAAGGCTGAAT
>NC_045752.1:5423095-5424592 GCF_008692095.1 Etheostoma spectabile
TTCAGATATGGTATTAGGGGACCACTAAGGCCTATGTAAAAGCATCCAAAAAGCACCATATAATGGGACCTTTAAGGAAACGGATCAACCACTGTTACAGATGTGTTGTCATTCTTTAAAATGTTCTGAGGGGCCCTTCAACCATATGTAATCAGTCACTGGGTGAAAGAGAAATCAGCATTGAAGTCGATTGTGAATGATATGTGTTTGATTTGCGTCAGATACCACTGTTGCTCTAGTGTTTTTGTCTCTCTTTAGAACTGTGCAATAACCCATGCCTGTAATGGATTCTAACTGCCATCCAAAGCACTGTATTTATTTCCTTTTATTAAAGCATTTCTTTTTTTGGATTCAGTAAATTATCTTCTTCTTAATCTGTCATTTCCCACAGATAATAGTACGGGGAAAACATTGAACTTGTTTATGCCGTCGCGTAGGAGGAGTTTGAAATCACCAGAGGACGATGGTATCATTGCTCACTTCCAGACTGATTTTGGAGGACAATAGAGCGGCTTGTTCGTCTGAAACTCAGATCAGATTCTTTCCGAGGCACCCCCTGATGAGAATGACAAGGCTGACTTATGGATCGTGAATAGGCCGCATTGTAATCCACAAGAAGTCATTGCTTCCACATGAGTTACTGCTGCTTTAATGCAGTTTAGCAACATCTGCAAAGGCAAGGCACACAGATGGGACCATTTAGAGCAGAGGTGATTCTCATAAATAATGCATTTGGCCCTGCTGTTCTATGTTTGACCAGAAGAGGTCAGTCATCTATAGGTAATACTGGAACAAAGACTCCCATTGACCATCTGTTGTCCAGTGCCCTTTTTCCATTTCTATTTCCATTTATTGCCCTTACCTAATTGAGCTATTTAGACAGCTTTTAATGCTCTCATTTATGATTGTGTGAATTGATCAATTATACTATTAGGTTGGTAAGAGAAATGTTAGAGTAGCATAAAATACATACAAAGTTTCACCCATTGAAATATCACCAACTACAATCCAAATGCTGAGAAACGGACATTGTTTTTTTTTGTGGGTTTTTTTTCCAAATGTAACTCATGCAGATAGTGTAAACATCCCCTTACATCCCCCACCTCTCTACGCCCCCTTTACATAATCTACCTCATCCACATCATCAGCAGCCAAGCCATCTCTCCTCTCCGTCGGACTCTCCCGCTCTGCATCTGACTGACTCATGTGTTTACTCTGCAATTAAAACACGGCCTATAAAAGGCAATGGGTCGGGTGCCAGACACCGATGATGGGGTCAGACCAGCAGGGAGAGAGGTTATAAATCGCTTTGATGCTGAGCGTAGTCTGAAGGCCCAGATTCCTGAGCTGGAGGACTGTAACTGAGCGAGTTCACCAGGCTCCCGAGCCAGAAACACTGATGATTCATGGGCCTTTACTGCAGATCACTTGGAGAGAGTGTGTTGGAGTGTGTATTGTGCTGCTGCTTTGGAAAGAAAAGAGACAGCAGCCTCCCCC
>NC_045752.1:5424602-5435652 GCF_008692095.1 Etheostoma spectabile
CCCCCACCAGCTGATCATTTGTTTGAATGCACTCATACATTTCCATAATTCATCTGCAGCAGTAAAGACGTGAGCAGCAACCTGCAGACAATATTATCTTAAGTGTCTTGCATTTAATGGATGAAGAAAGCTCTGATCATCTCACACTGATGATATGCTATTGTATTATTTTACAATGACCCAATTACAATTTTGAATGTGGTACATGAAAAAAAGAAAACATTACACACTGGACCTGCACACAATTATTTTCTCATAGTAAAAGGGCTATATTTGGTAGACGGCTGCAGACAGTTTTAGATAGTCTTAAGTCTATTAGCAAATCAGAGAAAACTGTTGTCGAGTTTCTGATTGACTTTATTGACTGACCTTGTGTGGGAGCTGGTAATAGTTCGTACATGCAGAAGAAAATGAAAATGTGAAATCAGGTGAAGGTATATTTATGCATTTAATTTACTTTCCATCTCTACTTTTTGCAAGAAGTTATATTTTGCAGCTGCTGTATGGACTTGTTACGCTCCAGAATACATTTTTTTATTAGATAAAATTATAAATTCTGAAATATAATGGATCTTTAAACTTGAAAACCCTGAAGAGTATGTGAAGTCGTTTGACATTCCTCCACATGGAACAGCTATAGCATGCTGCTTGAACATATGTGATGTGTCAGGAATAAAAATAGCTATCTGTATACTTTGGCACATTTCTATACTTCACAGACTTCAACTGGAGGCTTTTAGACTAAATAAAGTAGTCTACACTAAAAGCAAAATGGAGAAACACATAAAGAGGAGAAGCTTTTCAGTTATTAAAACTTTGAAAAGTGACAAAACCAAAATGCCTTGTTATTTTGTGCTGTTACTCCCGGGGATAAAGACCCAAAAGGTCCCTGTGGGCTGCTGCAGGGCTCCACATCACTATTGCCATAAAAGGCAGCTTGAGATCTTCACCGCATGTCCATATACAAGCGTAAGCCTACCTTATTCTGTTAACATTGACTTAGTGTAGCCTATTGCTTTGTTAGTTTTTATTTATGTTTTATCATGCTTTACCAAGCTAACAGTAATATTGACACTAAAACTCACATGAATATCTGATTTTGGCAGACAGTTCTTAAAAGTGTCATTTAAAGGTCCAGAATACGATTTATTATTCGACCAAATGATGATACATTGTTGATTTGCGTAGTCTAAACCATCCAGTACGGGAAGTAGGCTATACATAAATAAATAAAATAAAAATAAAAAATACCATGAATACCTGATATAGTTAGTATTTCTACAAAGTGGCTCTATGGTGGACAAAAAAGGCCAAAAAGGGAGAAGAAACACACTCACAGGTCGTGTGTGTGTACGTGTATGTATGTGTATGTATGCGTATGTGTGTGTACGTATATGTGTGTGTGTGTGTGTGTATGTGTATGTGTGTGTGCGCGCGAACGGGCGTGCGCGCGTGTGTGGGGTGACTGGGGGCCAGTAGGCGACCAGAAAAGCTCCCAGTATGAAAGGAAAAGTGGGATTGGAGGAGTGACGTTATCCGCTGCTGGAAAGAGGGAGGGAGAAAGAGGGACGGCTGGACTCCATTAAGCCGAAGCCTGCAGGAAAACTGTTTGGGATACTTCACTTCTTCAGCGAGTTCTTCGGGGATTTCTTTCTGTTTTATTGTCTTAAAAAAAGACTTTATACATGATTTGAAGAGGGGGAACTTGTTCTGTACCGTGTAGTCGACTGTTTTAGTGTTTCTTCGTCTTTGTGAAGGTGAGTACACTGATTTAAATGTTCGTCCTCAAAGCTTTGCTCGTTCGCCTCTATGGAATATGAAAACGTTTGCGTTTTTGTCGCACCGCTTCTGTTCCGTTTAACCCGCGCTTTAATTAACAACAACTTTGCTCATTTGGGCGGTTTTGTCGCCTTTAAACACACTTTAAACTGAACTTACTCCTTTAACGACCGACCGACCGACTGAGTGAGTGTGCATGTAGCCGCGGGAGCTGTTGTACGGACTCCGCTTACGTAATTAACCCCTCTGCCTATTTGTAAGAGTGCCTTTACCGTTATTTTCAACAGGTGAACCTGCACTTCTCCGGAGATAATAGCTGCCGAAGGTCCTTGTTGAACTTGTAGTCGCGGGCCCATTGCCTTTGTTCTGCCTTGTTTATTGATTAGACGGCTGTTTTGATCGCCAGGCCACTCTCTTCTGGACAAGCGGTCAGAGGAGTGACAGATAGGCTATAATGTAACTTTCTGGCAGTGACTTCACACAACAGGGCGCTTCTTATTCCCAGCAATAAGGAAGAGGAGAGTCATGGTGAGGATTTGGTTCACCTTCATCACTTTTCTAAATCATCCTTGGGTTCATTAGTGAGCTAAACTACCTCATCTCTGGTATTTCGATTATTAACAGTATGCTTATGTTGTAATTCTTACTTTACTACCTTTTACAAAAGTAAAAGTAATGATAGCAGAATAGAAACATATTCCAGTAGAAGCACTGACAGTTCTGCATCAGCAGCTAAATATATTTAGAATACTATACAGTGGCTGGAATAAGTTTCCACACCCATGCTAAAGTTGATTTAAAAAGAAGAATAAAAAAAATCTTTTGGAAATTTATCTTAATGCCTTAATTAAATTTTTTTTGGGAAAATCCATCCTTTTAAGGACACCAATTACCTTTTGGAAATGAATAATGTATTGTAAATAAATGTTAAAAAGACAGGGGTCATACACGCCCCTATGTTAAATTCCCACAGAGGCAGGCACATTTTTATTGATAAAGGCCAGTTATTTCATGGATCCAGGATATTATGCATCCTGATAAAGTTCCCTTGGTCTTTGGAATTAAAATGACCCCTCATCATCGCATACCCTTCATCAACCATAGAGATTGGCATGGTTTTATTTCAGTTAGCTAAATAGTTGGTTTGATTTGCATTGAGAGATGATCTTATGGAAAGTTCCCTTACATGTGTAATTTTATAGGCTATCAATGGAAAAATTACTTTAAAAATGTTTGTGCATAAAGTGATCAAATGCAAATGTCTGTTTTTGTCAAATAGTGTATTGCATCCCCGACAAATTAAGAAACGTAATCACTATGATGCAAAAATCATAATTTTTTACAATATTCCCTGCAATTATGTTTAATACCGGGCTCGGCAAAATGCCAACGTTGTTCAAACTCCACACCTTCGGTTTGTAATGTAATCTTTTTGTTCATTATAAATCTGTAGTCCCGGTAACATAAACCCTGATGACATCACTATGACACCATCCGGGTTGCTGTTTCAGACTTTGTAAAACTCTTGTTGGTTTGAGTTGAGTAAACCAAGATTTCTCTAGAATGCCCCCATTTCTTTTCTTTTTTTTCTTTTTTTTTTAAAGAATAGCCACCAAGGTATAGCATAATGGTAGGGCTGACACATTTTCTTCTGTCCACCCCTAGACCCTGTCATAGTGTTGGAAAATATGGATGTGTGTATGTACAAGCACTATTTTAATGGCATATCAAGTCTATGGGGTGCACATCCAGTTTGCTTTCATAAATTGGTTTCTTTAAAGCATTGCATCGTTTGATGAACTGATCACATATTGTTCATGTAAAATATTAATCTGCAAAGTAACCAGCATCTACAGCTGTCGGATACTGTAAATGCAATGGAGTATAAATATATAGTTTCCCTGGAGTAGAAGCATATTTAGATATCAAAGTACTTAAGTACCGTGGCCAAGAACAGTACTCAAGTAAATCTACAGTACATTTATACCCCTCCTAAGTACACTTGTTCAGAAATATCAGCCTAGAGTCTTCTAGATATCTAACAGGGTACCAGTGTTTTTCAAGACCTTGCATGCATGGGCTTTGCACCACATTTCTTTTTTTTCACTCCAGTGTGACAGAACTTTGGCTAAACTTTCTCCCTTCCTGACTGTGGGTCTGTTTGGTAGGATGGCGCTGGACGGGATCCGGATGCCCGATGGCTGCTACGCCGATGGGACATGGGAATTGAAGATGCATGTCACCGACCTCCACAGGGACGTGTCGCTGAGAGTAACTGGAGAAATCCACATCGGCGGAGTCATGCTCAAACTCGTGGAGAAACTAGGTATGCATGCATCCATGCTGCTGTCATGCCACGGGCCAGAGCAATTCACTGTGGCTTTGTAATGAACAGGCTTGAGCTGAATCTTAATTGGCTAATTTTGTCACTCAATAGAAATGACAGCAATCCACCGTGTGCAGTCTGCAGATTTGAGATGCATTCCATGTGTAACAGAGTGGATATGGTTGGCTGTACTGAAAGCCCTTTCCTTTTACCTCTGACCCTGTACCGTCCTAAGCAGAATTTCTGTGTCAATGACTGACTTGTGTTATCTGTTCATATTTGTTGGCAATAAATACCTCTTTTTTTCAAAATAGTTACCATTCTGAGAAGTGCGATTCTACTAAGTAAACACTTTTCTTCTATGGAAACATGTTTCACACATTCACATTAAGAACAGACATTCTCCAACTTTGTCAAGGAACTTTAAAAGTATGCTTTCTGCCAGAAACACAGAGAGAAAATGCCAGAGGTTGGGAGCAAGCTACATTATTGTCTTTTGGAGATAAAAAAAAGTGAACTTGTTTTTGTTTAATGCATTTTCAAATTGACTATTTAATCAGAATGGAGATTTGTTGCTTTTGTTCCATGACACCAGCGCACTGTTCTGTATCTGCAGTTACGCACTTGACAAGTTTGGGTGCAAGTAAGCATAAGGGTCCTCTGTTCCAGCCACTTGAACACACTGCCCTGTTTCATGGACGCTGGAGAAAGTTCAGGGGTGGTGGCAGTGAGATTTGGGAGTGACGTGTGTGTGTGTGTGTGTGTGTGTGTGTGTGTGTGTGTGTGTGTGTGTGTGTGTGTGTGTGTGTGTGTGTGTGTGTGTGTGTGTGTGTGTGTGTGTGTGTGTGTGTGTGTGTGTGTGTGTGTGTGTGTGTGTGTGTGGTGTGTGTGTGTGTGTGTGTGTGTGTGTGTGTGTGTGTGTGTGTGTGTGTGTGTGTGTGTGTGTGTGTGTGTGTGTGTGTGTGTGTGTGTGTGTGTGTGTGTGTGTGTGTGTGTGTGTGTGTGTGTGTGTGTGTGTGTGTGTGTGTGTTGCTTGAACGCTTAGCATTCCTGCAGCGCTCCGAGGTTTTATTCCCTGCCCTTGGTCCCGTTTTTAGCTCTCCTGTTAGAGGGCCACATAATTGAGGTCTTTGTTCTCTGTGGCCGTCTGTGCTGAGCAGCATCTATGCTAGGCGACTGCAGTGTTGCTGCCGCATGTGGGACGACATGAATTCATTGGTCCTCCCACTCAAGACCTGGCCTTATCTGTTGTTAGAGTTGTGTTTGCGCTTTTTGTTAAGGTCTGGTTGCTGGGTAATGACCTTTTCTTGATGTGACACCTTCTCTGATGTGTAGTGTAGGGGAAGTCTTTCAGTGGTGGCTATTTGTTTCATAAACAATTGGATAAATGAGACGTAACAGTGTAGTAACTTTGCAATAGATTGTAATTGTCATAGAAATCCATCAATTTTGGTTTTATGTGTGATAAATTGTTTTGGTTGTTTAGTTATATCAAGTTAGCAACCACCATCATGGTGTGATGGGAGTTGCCTGCTTCTTTTGTTTTCATCATTCCTAATTTCTGTTTTCCTTTTCTTAAAGATGTAGCTGTTTTGCTGATGACTTGTCCGTTTTGATCTGCTCAAGATTCCAGTGGTTTGAGATCTTAAGGCAGTTGACAATAGTTTTGATTAGTTGACCATGGTTGGTGGTGGTTGTTGTTGAGCCAAAGCAAAATAACAGGACGTGTGTATGCGTGGTTGATTCATTGTCTTATCAAAAACGTACTGTATTTATAGCCTTGGATACCATTCCTAAACACATTGACATCCCTTCCATATTATCATGCTACAACCACTATTACTCCAGTAAAATTAGCCTGCTGTAGTATGCTTAAAGGTATTAGACCCTGAACTGACATTATGTGAGAGTTTGAGGGTGTATTTCTGCCTCTTGACTGGTTTCACAAACTGAGTGTGGGGATATTTCATTTGACTGCCATCTCCTTCCTACCCTGAGTCAACAGGTTGTTTTCCATTGTAATCATTAACCTGCCGACAACATTGGTTTTCCACATGGCACATCGCAGGAAACTGTACACTATTCAAGTGACGCACAACATTTAGTGTTTGGAAGAGGCAATGATATGCTTTTGTAATTAAAATTTGTCCAAAACGTGTCATCTTAAACTTAATTTTTCCAATACTATGCCATGAATTAATGTGTTAGTGGACAATCTGAAGTGAGAGGAAACAATCCGTGCAAGTTAATATGACTCAAGTTATGAGATTTAATAAAGTTGTAAGCAAACAGCTATTAGGCGATGCCCTTTTGTGTGAAATAATCTTCAAGTCAGTAACCTATCTCTCTGTATAGTTTCCAGCTCTCACTCGTCACTGAACAACTCTGAAGTGCTGTCCCATACCCACTGTTGGATTGGCTGGTTACTCAGTTATGCATAGACACTGTACATGTGCAAATGTGCATATTCACGGCTCTGTGAGAAGGGACACGTAGAGTTTTGGCAGGCAATGCATCAGTCTTACATTGAAAGGACATCCTGGTGCAATGACAAATCTCTCTGTCCTTCCTCCCCCCCTCTCTCTCTCTCTCTCTCTCTCTCTCCAAAATGAAGAACCTCTTGTGATTCAGTAATTGCTTTCCATGAGGCTGACAGTGCTCTAGATATTTTTCTATCAAATATTTGTTGCTGTATGCTGTTTTTTATTATAATTTTTTTTAAACCGCAAACATTTGTAACTGTTTTCAGAAGCAGTACGTGTTTGTGTTAAAATATTGCGTCTGGCCGAACAATGGCGATGGCCGGTGTTTCTACACGTGAGCAGAGTTGTGTGGGCTGGTGGGTGTGTCTCACCCGCGTGTGTCCTGCGTCCCATCTTTCAACTCTTTCTGTTGGCTTCAGGTTGTTGGTCCACATTGCAGGCTCAAATGGCCTTCAAAAATGGATTAAATATACAATTGCCAGGAAGGCACTTAGCTATTGATCACAGTAGCGAACGCTGCTTCCATTTCCTCTGCAACCCTCCAGGAGAGCAGTGTTCAAAGCCAGCTGATTCACCACCCCCTGGTCCCCCCCACTCTTGTAATCTTTTCATCACTGCTGCTTTCTCTGACTTTGTTGATCGACAATTGTAGCCCTCCTCTCTAAAAGCTGATCTTGGCATTTAGAGGGGAAAACAAATAATGCACAAATAACATTAGCTGGCGGGAGATTTATTGGATTTAAAGGGATTGTTCCCAAGTTACATGCTTTTAAGTCTGGTAAACTGTGGCTTACAGTAAGTGCTCAAGCTATCAATGTTTCACACAAATACATTGCTATTTTGCACAGGCTTGAGGTGAAAGGCAGGCATTTGGAGTGATAATGGTGTAATCCATGGCCCTGGACTCAAAGCCTCAGACTGTCCATAGATGTTTAAGAATAACACATTTTAGCTAATTGTGCAAACCACTGAAAAAGCAACTCTTGGAATTGGCAGCATGAGTGGCTGGCAACTGTAACTGATTGTTGAGAAGAACGTTGTTACCCTACTGGGGGGTACCCTGGTTGTAGTGGGCTCTGTTCAGCCTCACAAAATACAGCTGAGGGTATAGGGACTGGATGGAGTAGAAAATGGGAGGGAAAGAGAGGGGGGGTAGGTGTGTGGAGTGAAAAGGGCCTGAGCTTTCTCTCGCTGTCTTTCCTTCTCGCTGTGACGTTAGCCACGCGGCTAGAATTCCATAAAAGTCTTCGATGAAGCAGGAAATGACTTTCAGGGTTTGGCATGTTGTTCTCTGGCCGCTGCCATCATTCTGCTGTCTGCTTCATTCCTCCTCTCTCTGCCAACTCCCTTTTTTCCTTTTCTCTCTGTTTTGACCCTCCTCTTCCTCCCTCCTCATCTTAATATGTTGTGAGTGTGTGGCAGCAATGTCTTACTGTTTGACACTATTTCTCCAGCCATGTAGCCAGGAAGAATTAGTAATCAATACAAAACATTGAAGTACACATTGTTCATTTTCTCATGGTTTCTGAACCAAGTTCACGTACACTGACTGTTGAATGTTCCATAAATAGAACTTGAGTAGACTAATTTGTCTAGTGTGACTCTGATAGTTCATGTGGTTGTTTCCAGTTAAGGGCCTTTTTTTTTAGTTTTTAGCTGCCGTATCACCAGCTAGCCGCAGAGACCTTTCCCTGCATGTCAGAGAAAATGTGTGTATTGTATTTGCAATGACCTACATATGTACATCACGAATGAATCGGCGAATGGCATCATCCTGCATTCACTACAATTTGTAAGAGCAATTCACAAACGGAATGTATTTGTAGTCACTTGAATATTTTTCATTTATACCGTTCTATTCAGAGGCACGTCTAAACAAAACTGCAAATTAAAGTTTATAATGTTCAATTAGAAGGGACTGCAGTGTTTCCTCTGAGGAACTTTGGTATTCAAAATAATCCTTTTAGTTTTATCAGCTGTTTTGTGTTCTGTGTCCTCTTTGCGATGTCAAAATGTTGTCTGCTGGAGGTTGTGGTGACCAGAGGGAGATGGCTTCGGTTTGACAATGGAGTGCAAGTTTCATTAGGAAACGGATGCCATTTAACACAGGATGCTGAACTTCCTCTGTTTTTTTTATTTTTTTTATGCGCCTTCTCCCTTGTGCCTTCCTTGCATTCCCGCCTTCTCAGATGAAGGATTATGATTCTGTTTGGCTGCGAGGAAAGACGGATCTTCAGTCCCTGCAGAGGTTGAGATGAACAACTTAGATACTGTAGTCATATCTTTCCTGATGATGTGAGAGCTGTGGACATTTCTTTCCATTCAATATCACACACCAAGGAAGAGTGGGAGATTTCTTTGATATATGGCTGTAACCACTTTGCCTCTACTCGCACCAGCTCGCCATGACACACCGTTCCGAGATATATCACCGTGTGTAATGAGACTCATTGATTGTAAATGTGGAGCCATCCTAAATGTCTGGCATTACGAAGTGACAAACTGCCTGGCAGCCTGTGTGATCGTCCTGCTTTCTAATCTCTCGGACAGGAAGTAGTTAGCCTAAGTAGCGGTCCTGCCCAGGCCAGAGCTTTCCTGTTTCACTCACAAGATGCTCCAGTGATTGTGCTGTTCTGTTCTCAGACTTGCACATGTGCTCATGCATGGACCCCACCGGCTTATTATATTTACATACATTCTTGTTGTTTCCCATAGAGTTAATTTTAGCAGCCCACACAAACTACAATATTTTCTTTTTATTATTTCTTCCTGTCAATAGTCTACTTGGGAGTGCATTGGCTTGAATAAAAAGTGAGTCAGAATGTCACATGCGCTACCATATGGATTGGAGAAGTAATCTCCTGGCCCCAATTGATGCTTCAGTACTATGGAAGAGAAGTTAAAGGAGACTGTGTAAAGTAAAGAAACCAGCTGTGCTAGTTAATCTTTGCTATCCTACCGAGTTAACTCCTTGCACATCAACAAAGAGTTTCTGTTAAGACAGAAATCAACTTGATTTTGACAGCTGTTAGTTTCAATGTAGCCTCGATAAGGGATCATGTGGGAACAGCATCAGCTGCTTAATGCTGCAAATATCACATGATGTAAATGTTGTTTCCAGTTCTTTCTATCGCTCGTTGTCCACTTTCATTAAGAACTGCTATGCTTGTTCAGGACAATCAAATTAGCTAACATGTTTGGCATCTGCTTTTTGTCCCTCCCACCTTCCTGTAGTGGAAGGCAGTGCAGTAGATTCATCGGATGGAAATGTTACAGCAGCACGTTGTTTTTGTTACAACACACACCTGTGTGCCACTGGAGTAATCTGATGACATTTCACTCATTTCAACCTGTCCCTGTCTACAGTCTCTGTGCTCTCCCTTTTTACAGAGAAAAGCTGCAAGAGAGGTGTTGGTTTTCATAACCAAGGGATGAGACTTTATTATGGCAGTTGTGACCGAGCATAACTTCCTTCCTTCCATTTCATTTCTTTCATTTGCACCGCAGGAGGTGCATTTGTCTGAAGAATCTCTCAAAATGATAGAAATCGTTATCACGTCATCAGAAATGATGTCTTCAAATTGCTAATTTTGTCTGACCAACAGTCAAACAAAAACACTACATATACAATTTATTTATGTAATAATATAAGTATTAGGAAAAAGCTTAATATTTTCACAATTAATTAGAAACATTTTTGTATTTGTATTTGAACTTAAAATTGATTAGTTAATAATCAGATTATTCTGTTCATTTAATCATTGATATGTAGATCAGCCAATTGTTTCAGTGCCGCTGTAGATACAAATATTGAACCCAGAAGCAATTGTGGTTAGCAGCCTCAAGTGTGATTGTTTTACCATAGAAGTTCTCCTCAGGGTTTTTAGAGAAATTTATTGGGGAGCAACTGAGCTTCCTGTTAAACTCACAGAGGCGGAGGGGACGTCTGCTAGGATGCGTACACGGATAGAAGGACAGATGAATATTGCTTATCTGCTCCAATGATCTTTGTCCCAGAGTTTCTTTGTAATGTCATTATTTCACCGGGCCCCTGAACACCTAATTGTATAAAGCTGTGTCAGGGCGGAGGTGGAGTACCCCCACTGTTTTGCTGTGTTTGTATTATGACACAAATGGATACAAACTAGCCGTCTCTAAGGAGGTTTCCTCTAATAGCCCTCCTGGCCTCTCCTAATGTATCAAAGCCAGTACTGTTGCACTCTCTTTTTACTCTCAATAGGCTGGATGCACCCAGATTTCCTGTTCAGATTTCAGACTCACTCTACTCACTTATTGTCTTTTATTGGGTATAGGACATGGAAAGCCTGAGTGTTGTCAGCGTTTGGCAGGGCTTATCCTGAAGCATAGCCCTAGCTCATTCTGGAGTCTTTAGGCTGGTGTGTGCATATGCGTGTGTGTTTGTGTACGTACGCGCGCAAAAGTAGTTTATTTATGTTCTTTT
>NC_045752.1:5435662-5451335 GCF_008692095.1 Etheostoma spectabile
CTGACTGTCAAACTGGATAATAAAAAGGTTCTGTGGCATTCATTGTTTGTCTTTGTTCATATTTCACAAATAATTTAACCGGAGCCAGACCAACAACAAATCACATCTCATCATATCACATCCGTACAGGGATAGTAGCATACAGTTGTTAAAACATAATAAAATACATGACACGCTGGTATCGGATCAGTTCTCTGTCTCGGGCGATCTGCAAGTTCAGGTATCAGAATCGCATCGGGAAGAAAAAAATGGTATTGGACCATCTCTAAGTACAACACTATTAAATCAATATCTGCCTCAATGTCCCCTGCCTCCTTTTAGGCCAGCCATAGCCTTAGAGGATCTCTCACTTTGGTAAGCTGTGTATCACTGACACATGGAACACACTCGATGAACCTTTTGTTTTTGTATTTCTCTGCAGCCTAAAATGCTTTAATGGCAGCACTAAGTGTCCCTTTGTCTAAATGCTTTGTCAGGTAAAGTTTGACAGCTTAAAAGGGTTGGGGCATGTTTTGCATATTTAATGCCTGTGATAAATGACCTGTTTGACTATTGGCAGAAAGCTGAGTTGTTATATAATAACTGACTGAAATGAGCTCAGCCAACCTCGTTCAACTCAGGTTGTCAATGGAAAGCTCTTGAGTTTTAATGGTATTGGTTAGTGAATACCAGAAGGACACAGCTGGAATAGATCAAAATATTGGTCAATGATTTCTCCTTTTATGGGTGTCAAGAGAAATTATATGTTGCTTGCATGACACAGACCGGATGGAACAGATGCATCGCAAATATGACTTCTGGATTTAGTTATGTTGATCATTCGTCACAAGTCCAGAAACAAGTTTGTCCGCTCACCTTCTGCCACTTCTGTCTCTGACGTACAGTGATATCTTCCTCTGTAATCCTGTGTGATTCTATCTTATGTTTGCCATACAGATAGTGTCATCATCTGTCTCTATCAAACTTGTTGTAGTCTGACTAAGCAAACGAGTACCTAAAGGCCAATATTCAGTCAATCGGATTTAGGGACAGTGCAGAAGATTTTCTTACTGTATCTTAGCTTGTCAATACTGACCTTCACCCTGCCTCAGCCACGTGGAATATATTTAGAAAGAGAGAGGCTTACATGTTGTAGAGGGGGATGTGTGTTCTCGTGCGTGCGAGAGAGAATAAGATTGACAAACCTGCAGCGCTGTGTCTTTGTTGTGTATGAAAACAAGTTGTCGCCTCGCACCATTGCCCCCACGGCGTCAGCCAAGAGTCACCAAGGAAACGGCATAACCAGCCTCACCCTGCTGTAATGTTTTAATCAGCTGATTGCTGACAATGACAAAGCCTAGCACTGCGTGGACATGGTTATCACTGATGGCTAACAGCTTGCCACTGACAGCTTATGAAAAACATTTTCAGGCAAGCTGTGCAAACACAGTGGAAAAAGTCCTAACCTGTACGCATGTCCGCTCTTAAAAAAGAAAAGACAAAGAGTAACTAGGAGTCATTGAGTGCACATACAACAACAACAACGATTTATTGTTTTTTATCCCAAAAGTCTAGACTGGTAAACCCTGTGAGTTGAGTTGAGTTGCATTGTACTATAGCCTGTGCCTCAACCCCCGGGTATATTGACAAATTGGTTCAACAGCGTGTATCGTCTGGCCCTGCACACGTGTATACACCGCGGAGAGCGGTTGTCTCGCTGACACCAAATGTCTCTGCCACATCCCCTTTATTCAGCACAGGCGGCCAACTTGTACAATGCTACCTCACTCCATTTAGCCAAAGACCTTAGCTTCTAAACTCTATCATTTAGCAAGCCGGTTTTCAATCTACAACCATAGGTAACGTCAACTTGTAATGAAACTACGCTTTGCGTTGTCTAGTTTATTCACTCTAAACCAGTTGATGGAAAAATGCTTCTAATTTTTGCATTCGCATTTTCTTTCTTGTGACATTTTAAAAGTAAGTCATTTTAAAAAATTCGCTTGACAGTTAGATGGAAATATGACTAGTATGTATTGTACTTAATTCTGCTTAACCATTTCTATGTTCTGATGTCTTAAACAGAACTGTCAAAATCACAAAGTATAATGTTTAGCAACAGTGGGAAACATGTCAACTGGCAAAATAACGTTTAAAATACTAAATCAGAAATCATCTTTTTTATTTTTGATGGAAAAAATAATTGAAGTAATGTTCCCAGAACCAAAACCCTGTTATGCATTCAGCTAAAGGTGTCTTCATGCGTGTTCGGAACAAGTGGATGCATACTGTTTGTCTTATGCATAAAAGCAGTTTTTCAATTTTATGCTTGCGATACATTCAATGCATGTGAAATTTAATTTGGACATTCCTCTTCCTCATGCTTGCTTGGTCTCTCATGTTATTGTGTCCCCACTAAGATCTCCCCCCGTGTCCTCTGCTCATCCTCCTCATCTCTCCTTTTCATGCCCTTTTCTGTGTTCCTTCATCCTCTCCTCTATTGTGTCCCCTCCCCCTCACAGTCAGACAGGCCTCCATAAACATAGCTGCCTCCTAATGTAAATACATACACTCTGACTAGGAGGAGAAGGATGGAAAGGGCAAAGAGAATTGATGAGGAGGAAAGGAAAGGAGAGACAATTCAGTTTCCTCTATTATTCCAATAAAAGTCCTGAAAATGGGTACATTTTTGCCTTCATGCAATACTGAAAGTACAGTTCCAGTGTGTGTGTGTGATCTTTGCGTTTTGCTTCTAAAGCAATAACAGCAGTATTTCTCGCTGTGGTTAGATATCTGGTGCACAAAGCAGAGGCAGTGGTCTTGTTTGAGAGCTGCAGTGGTGGTGGTGTTGAATGAAAAGAACTCAGTTTGACAGATTTTATGGATTAATTTAGCTTGTTAAAGCGCACACACGAACAAACACACAGCGGTAATGTAGTTAATGGATAGATAAGAACACCCTGCCTTCCACAAATCCCCAAACCAGCGTACACATACAATCTCTATATCATCTTTCACATCCTGCAGAGGTCATAAAACATGGTTTTCCCATTCTGTTTCCCCGCCCCTTGTCTTCCGAGCCCTCCTTGCGCGTACGCACACACACACACACACATATATATCACTCTACTGAGGGGCTGTGGGTCCACATTTAATGCACCCAATTACTTAGGCCCCGCTCCTCTGGCTGCAGCATTACGTCAGGCTTGGCAGGCTGTATTTTTAGCTTGGAGAGGCCATTGGCCCTCCCTCCCTCTCTATGGATTGAGTTACCACCTTGTTGCTGAAAGAACCCAATGGAGGCCTATGTGGGCCGCCCTCGTCCAATCCCAACACATCGAACTATTGCGTAATGACACAAGCAAGCAGAAGGACAGGCTATGTCCATGGTTTTGGCGGTGGGCGGGGGAAAAGGAAAGAGTGGAGCGGGGGCCATTGAGAGCATGTTGAGGGTAACTGGGACCAGCCAAGATGAATTCATGCCTTGCCACAGACTGTATGGGGGCCATGCATGCTGAGTATGAGGATGTTTCTATAGAACCTGGTCTGTGGTGGAGATCTGAGTGCCAAGCGTTAATGCTAGCTGTTCTGCATTGCCCCCAGACACCAGAAATTGCAAGGTTGTAAGAGGAAAAACTGTGAGCAGAGTTATGAAAATACATTCTGGTCTATTTTCAATTTTTCCTCTCTTTACTCCCTCTCATTAGTCTAGCCTGTAATAGCTGCAGTGCACTTAAGGGTGCAGTTTTTCTGATGAAAGCAATGAAGTTGCGTTCTGCACAGCTGAGGCATCAGAATGGAGCGATGACAGCTAGACCCCCATGCTGCAAGGGTTTAGTGTAACTCCCACAAGGTCTCTGAAAGAAAGGTTGGAATGTTTTCTCTCAAGTAACAAGTGTTGTTTATCCCCACAGTAAACGGTATACAACCTAACAGCTTGACAAACAACTCCTCCCGCAATCAATTCAGACAGTCCTGGGCCTTTGCAAGGCCCTCTGCATTGATATGCTCGTGGTCACTCTTCTTCTAAAACTTCCCTCCCATTCTTTATCACCAGTTTAATCTTTTCCTCATCCCAGTGTGCTTTGCTCACATCACAGCGGTCTTGTTTCCTGGTTCTAAGCAGCCAATCTCACCCTCTAATCCCATTCATTCAGTTAGTAGACGGGATCAGCATCAGAGTGTCAACAAAGTACAAGGATGCCCCTATGTAAAGTTAAGGTCAGGGAAAATAATAGCGCATGTAAACACAGAGAGCCACTCGAAGGTTTAGGTTACCATGGCACCAATCGGTTTGACTGATGGAGGAGGTCAACATAAGGCAACATTCAAGAGTGTTCCCCTGTCTTTAAACATTGTTATCATATTCCTTTCAGAATGAGCAGAAGCAATGTGCATCAGTCAGTGTTGGATTATGGTAACGGCTGTCGCCTTGTATCAGAAAGTAGTTATGGTCTATTAGCTGTGTCGTTCCTCATGTAATACATAGATGTAATATGTTGATGCTACATGTAGATCATGCACAACCAGCTTTGAATACAAAGTAGATGTGTTTCTTAGAGGCTCTTGCCTGTTTTTAACCACAGGAATGTTCAGCATTAATTCACACTAAATAAGCCTACAGGGAATTGTGGACTTGAAGCATGGATATTTTGCTTAATTCATCATTCACACATCAGTAAGATACGCTTCAAAAAATTAATTTCTCTTAGTCAATCAAAAGATAATCCTGTAATCGTTTAAGTCATATAGCAAGAAACAGTGCCACAAAATTAGCTGATTTAGGCCTCTTAAAATTGAGGATGTGCTGCTGTTTTTATTTTTTTTTATCTGCAACTTTAAATTAAATATTTTCAGGTTTTGTATTGTTGATAAAATAAGTAGTTTAAGAATATAATGTAAGTCCTCTAAACTTGTGATGGGTGTATTTCACTATTTTTATTTTTATTTTTGAATTTTAAACGATCAGTCAATCAGTTGCAGCACTACAGTAAAGTACTAAGGTAGTTGACATAACATTTGGAATATTTATGATGCTGCTTTAGATGACTCACTTTTATCCTGTATAAGTATATGCCTTTTAAATAGTCTTGCTGACGCAACAGTATACAAGTTGAAGCAGTTCAGTTTGACCGCTTTGATTAAAGGATGACTGAGCAAGCCGACGTCGGTGTCTGGATTCAGTGACTGGGAGGAGAGGGAGTCCCAGGGTGAGATAGAGGATAGGCTGGAGAAGCGATGAATGGGTATGTGGGTGGAGGAAATGAGACACCGCTTTGGGAAGTGCGTTACTGGACTAATGCCGAGGTCATGACATCACTTCTTGGGGGGGGGGGGGACATCTGAAAGTATAATAGGCTAAAAACTAAAGGTGTATTCACTCCATCTCAACTATCATAGACAGCAAAGGCCTTCACACTTGAGCATAAAGTAACATATGGACAGTATGGGTTTTCATAATCAGATGGATATTTTTCGCACTCTTAAAAAGTAAAATTAAGCAAGTATTTGAGCTAGTTAACCTGCTATTCATTTTGACCTGATTAATATACTTATATATTATGTGAATGTATCCCATTTAGGCAATACATAGATACAATTGATAGATTGAGTGTGTGAGATGCTGCCTTTTCCACTTTTACCTTCACTTTGAAGCGATTGGCAGCTCAAACACAACTTGAGCCCATACGTATAGAAACCAGAGCAAGGTGATCTGTAGAAAAAGCTTTTTTGAGTTCTCTTAAATCCCTGCGGTTTTCACCATCCCCTTGAAGTCAGACACACACCATCAGACCACAGGTCCCTCCCCATTGTTTCTGAGCTCCTGCAGAGCGAAAGCCTGGGAGCTACATGGGTTTTGGGTGGCTTGTGTCTGCTATAGAGGGATCACAGTGTGACCTTTGAACAAAGAGGGAGGTATGAACCTGATATCTCCACAGCGTCACACAAACAGACTCGTCTTTCACACACTCAGTCGTCTCATTTCTCCCATTTTGAGTTAAACACCCATGCAAACCTTTTCTGTGATTTAATAGTTTTACCTTGCTGTCAATAGATATGAAATGGCTGATGCTGTGTTCTCTTTTGCACCTTTGTAGTAATTTCTAAAACTTATCAACTCTTCTCTTTTTTTTGCATCCGTAGATGTAAAGAAGGACTGGTCCGACCATGCTTTGTGGTGGGAGAAGAAGAAAACATGGCTGTTGAAAACCCATTGGACGCTGGACAAGTACGGCATCCAAGCTGACGCCAGGCTGCTTTTCACGCCACAGCACAAGCTGCTGCGCCTCCAGCTGCCCAACATGAAGCACATGAAGGTTAAGGTCAACTTCTCGGACCGCGTTTTCAAGGCTGTGTCCGACATCTGCAAAACCTTCAGTAAGTGGAAAGTCCATAATTTCATTGGAGATGTGGAAAACAGTCATGAAGCAAATGTGAAATGAGGTGTGACTCATTGGCAAGGAGTTATGGGAATGAGTGTAGAACAGTGGTCCTGTCTACTTGGACCTATTTCAGGTGCCCAAAAACATCTCCCTGTAAGACTATTTTTGGAAAGGTTCTGGAAATGTTCATAATGAAACCTAACTAATCATGCTCTTCCTCTCACTTTGTTTTTAAATCCCTTGCAATGTGGTTGTGTTTATTAAACATACTCTAGGTTCTGCATGCTGGAGTCATGTCTCCTGACTGGCAGTCCACTGTTTGCTCTGCAGTGCTGTCCTTGGAACCTGGGCTCCATCCGTCTCACAATAATGTTTAGTAAACAGAGATTATCAATCTGTCTCAGGCTTACAACACAGGCACACACCAGAGTACATATACGGGTATGTGTAAATAACTTGTACTCTTGCTCACCATCTTGCTTACCATCTCTCCTACTAATATCATGTCCAAATTTAACTGTCCCCGATCGTGTAAGTGGTACCCAAGGGCCACACACACACACACACACACACACACACACACACACACACACACACACACACACACCACACACCACAACTCACACACACATATCATGATCTACCATCACTGGCACTACAATGTCCCGTCAGAGACGTGTCAGAGGTCATACATTGGACCCCAGGGACCCCTGACCTGCTAACGCACATTTTTCCTCAGCTCAAACCGCTCCCCTGCCTTATTAGTCACTGTCTCCAGTAGAGTTTGCAGAACCCCCACCAATATAAATGCTTCCATTAGGCCGGGTCAGAGCACACCTGTTGTATCTTTGTCACTGGACTGTGTTCAGTGGCTCCAGTGGCAGCTCTCCTGTTTTTATTGGCCTCTGCAGGTAGCACTCAGCCTTGTTTTTAATTTGGCAGGAAAGGAGCTTTTTATTTTTTTGAAAGGCTACGAGGTCAGAAGATGCCGTTCTTTAAAATGAAAAGAACAAATAGCCCATTTTATTTAGTGTAAATACACAAAGAGGCTGTTTTTGAAAGATGAGATAAACAGGCCAGTAGCCTTTCAGGCCTAGTTAGGAATGTGTCTGCTACTTCTGTAATAAATCTATTTCAGCTTCATAGAATTCAGGACAAACTGCTTTTGGCTGACATGGGACGTGCCAGTATGTCACAAGATGTTGTACGGAGGTTGTAAAGGGCCACTGTGTGTGACGTGACTTCTACTTTTGTATTTGTGAGACATCATTGCTTGCAAAAAGCAGAACTCCTGCTAACAGGCAGTTGGAAAGTTCTGATCTGGTAACTGTGAGTATGACAGCTGACTGAGCTGAATTACAACTTTTGAGTTTTACAATTTCCTGTGCAAATTTTCTGCTGACTCACAGCATAGTGAATCAGATGGGACACAAAGAGAAGAGGCCGGTCCAACTAGCCTTTGCTCCCGACAGCCGAAACGCAGTGACAGAGATACTGGAAGATAGATAGTCGTGATTGTTTTGTTTTCAGTGATGTGCATCTTTGGCCCCAGTTCCCTTTCCCATACTAATTTATTTGGAATTTTTTATGTTGTTGCTGTGGCGTGTCCGGTCAGATGGTCACACAGAAGCTATTTCCTGTTGCAAAAAAATCCTTTTTGAACTATACAGTGTACGGAATAAAACTATCAAGTGAGTGGGGATCAAAACAGCCATGCACTACACAAGTGGACTGAGCTCAGGACTTTTTTTTACCTTTTCTATTTTGTCTGCTACTCAGTCTCTTTAGCACAACTCAGACACTGGCATCCAATACAGTGGAAAAGCATAGAAAATCACCGTAACATTCCAAGTTCAAAGTATAAAACCAATTATCACTGCTGCACTTCTCCTATGTCCATGGCAGCTGTGTCCTGCCACAGACACAGTCCATCTGGGCTGGCTGGGAACCGAGAGGACTCAGCAAAAGGCTGATGTACTAAAATACATGAAAATCACTCAAAAGCACTCCTGTTTTGACCTCTGATTTCATTTGGCAGCTTTTACATCCTGTGCTGCAGTGCTTACTTGAGATTGAAGCAAAAGCATCAGGGATTTTCCACTTTTAGTTGCAAGACAACATTTTTGAACTCTGTTAACAATTCTGAGAATTCTCTGAACCCAAGTTTGTGTGCTTTTTGAAGTCTTGGAATGTCTCAGAATTGTTTTTTGTTATGGTGTAGTACACCTTCGATCTCTGACAGGATTCTGTTTTACTCTTCCTGCGAGGCAGTACACAAAATGTACTCTTACCAACTGACTAAGACAGGAACATGGGACAAAAATGAGTCTGCTTCTCTCAGCAAACCACATCTTCAGGGTAACAAGATTCAGGCTGCTCCACTTAAGCACTGTGTGTTTTTTTTTTTAAGTAAGCACTCCTTTGTTACCACGTGTGGAAAAACCAAGACATGATGGCGTTCTCTGGAATATGGAAGGGGCAGCAGCAATACTGTAAATATATGTATTTGTCAGCACTAAATTTTAACTAGGAGTCAAAAAATGACGAGAGATTTGGATGACCAGCCAGGACAGCAATGAGACCGCGAATGTCAATATCACGGGATATAAAGAACACAGGAGGATGAGTTTGAAGAAAGAGGTTGACATTTGAGAAGGCATGTGGCATGTGTTTGGTCTTTGTCCACCTGAGAGCTTTTTAAAATTGTGCCAGACTGTTGCTCATCATTAAGGCCCACAGGATTTATTGCACATCAACCTATGGTCTGGTTGACTGGCCCAAGTGAGCTGGCCACTGTTGTCATAACACAGGAGGAGTATGGTTTGGCTTAAGCTCCAACCCTTATGTTAAAATGCATTATTATGCTTTTTGAGGGACTTTTTAGCACCTTTTTTACCTTGCCCTGTCTGATACATACAGAGAACCACTTACACTATCTAACTTCACTGTACTTGTCAATAGCTGAATTCTAAAAAATATAAAATATGCACACCATGTACAATCCTATTATCAGGTTACCGGACTGTATGCGACTTCACCCCTTGTTTTATTTAGTCTTCCATGGAACAAACGCTTGATTTATTGCTCTTGAGTATTGATCAGTCAGCCTTGCAGCCCGATGAGCACCTCTTCATAACATTAAAAAGTATGCAGGGGGGAAAACAGAAGGGGAAATCACTCCTCTTTAATTCATTTTGTCCATGTAGGGTCTCAAACTGTTTGAACGGTTAACCGCTGTAAAATTAGACTGTGACGGTGTTTGTGATTCTTCTGCGGCTGGCCTTACTCACTGCAGTGAATCATGTGTTCCAAGGAGTAGATCTTGCAAGCTGTAGATCTTGCACCAGGTGGCTCTAAGTCAACCCTACTCCTCTGGCTCCAGTCCTGGTTACTGTCACATGTCTGCAGGAGAGAATATTGGGGTCTTATGGTCTAAGGTGTCATTTCCGCTAATGGAAATCAACCAAGCTTTTGTAAGCACACTAACCGTCACTCACCATTCCTCCTAAATATGCGGTGAGTGTAGGAGCAGTCTTTTCCACCAGGTTATAATACTTCAATTATCACTGTAAACATACGATTCAACGCTCAACTGAGTATGTCAGCAGAAATTGACTGAAATGCTTACCTGTCTGAAAAATACTAGTGGAGCAGGGTTTTTTTTTTTTTCTTAATTTGTTTATCTTTATCTCTACATTTCTGATGTATTTATACTTTAGCTGACATTAATCTCCATTGTATTGATTACACCTCTACTCCCTTTATGGGAATGATGAAAAAACACATTTCATTGAGAATCTTTTACACCACCCACCAATTCCCCCCCCCCCCCCCCCCCCCCCTTTTCCAAGGCAATTCAGTAGAGGCACCTAAAATATTACTTTTACAGGAATGGTTTTTCTCCTCTGATAATGGATCCTAAACCACACTTTAACTTTACACTTATTGTGTATTACATTGGTGTTGCTTCATAGCTATGTGTCTTGTAGATGAAATCATAAAATGAATACTAACCGTGACATTGGAGTAAAATGCCACATGCTCCTGCATTGCCTCAGCAAGAGACACGTACCCACGTACACACAGTTTGATACACACGCTGTGTGTATTGGCCTACTCACACAGCTCAGTGGGGCTCATGCTCGGCAGCACGCCTGCAACTCACATGGCTGTATAAGGGCACAGGGACTGCGCTTCCCCACTGCAGCAGAGCGAGAACGAAGGAGGAGGGAGGCAGAGAGAGAGAGGGTGAGCTCCCATCTGGTAGTTCTTAAAACTCCTGGAATGCTTTTGCTTTAGTTACACAAACCAAACAAGCTTTCTCCCCAAGCCAAGACATTCTCTCTCTCTCTCTCTCTCTCTCTCTCTCTCTCTCTCTCTCTCTCTCTCTCTCTCTCTCCCCCTCTCTCCCCCTCTCTCCCTCTCTTACTGCTCGTGCTTTCCTCAACACCCTCGGCAACCTCTTCAATCAGTCTGCAACACCTTTCCAAAACTTCATATTTAAAAAAATATATTTTAAGATTTATTTAAGTGGATGCGAGAAGATGAACTTTTTTTTTTCCAACCGTCCTGCAAAAAATAAAATCGAAATAATAAGGCTCTCAAATATCTCGTTTAATTTATTTATATGGAATCTTTGGAAAACCGTATCCAGCTGATGATCCAGATGTGCTTGCTTCAAGACTAGCACCATCTATTCTAGTCCTGACACATTCTGGCTGTCTCACTACTTCTGTAGGACCATTCCAAGCCCATCTTAAAACATCATTGCTGCTGCTGAATGATGGATCCCTGGCCTCCAAGCGGGAGGGAGGGAAATGATGGCAGAGAAGCTGGGGGGAGAGGCTGCTCTGTTTCAGTCATTATATATTCAGTGTGTTGTCTTACTGTCTGATTGGGATCTTGCATACAGCTGACACATTGTTAGAAAGTGTTTTTTTCATTTTCATATTTCATTTATGGTTTCGCAATATCTTCAAGGGTACATTTTTGGTGTTTTTGTGAAAGATGTTATGTCCTTTTTCTCAACAGCAGCAACTGAAGAGTGTGAGGCAGGAGGGTAAGTAGGAGACAGAGGTTGTGTCTGCCCTGCCTCATTTGGGAATTACAGTTAAAGCAAGTTTTGTTGGGGCCCTGAGAAAAGGGATTTGCAATTTTCCACCACTCGTGTGCACAGCTGCCTACAAATCTCCTCAGTCGTCGTAATGTCACTGTATTCACCTACATTAAAGGTTCTACATAATGTCCGTGCGAGGAGTTATGTGGTTTATTTGAGGTCTCTAGTTGGAACAAGACAACTTGCTGTATGTTTTTAGTGACTTATTGGTGTCCTGGTTTGCTTGGCTTTGTTGTGAGGCACGGTTGTTTATGTGACATCAAATGAACTTTACTGCTCTCTCTCCCTCCAGATATCCGCCACCCAGAGGAGCTATCTCTACTGCGTAAGCCCCGTGATCCCAAGAAGAAAAAGAAAAAGTTGGAGGAGGCAGAGGAGGACGATCTGGAGCTGGAGGGTCCGCTGTTAACCCCTGGTTCAGGTGAGCCCATGAATAGTAACTCCGACTGTACATGGAGACGAAGCACGTAGGGCTCCAAAGCACTTCAAAAACATTTTAACTGAATGGAAAAGGGTTAGTAGGAAGGAATATTTCTTGAAAAAAAGATTCAAGTGTAAGTTTTGCATGTCATGTGTTTAACCGATGAGTCTGTGTATTCAGTTTTTAAGGTTCAAGTTTGTTTAGGTTCACGGTCTAATTTGAAGTAATTGTGTTTATTTCAGTGTGAAAAGTAATCTTGTTTCCCTCAAGCAGTGGGTTGAATAACAGGTTACACAAGCTGCTATGGAGCATCCATTGTTTTTTGAGTCTGTATCGCACTTGTGGTTCGAAAACCACTAAGATAACTCCAGATTGCTGCACCCTGCTTATAGTGACCAAATACGAATGTGTGAGTTTGAGGCCTGCATGGGATCCACAGCCTTGGCTCCCAATTCCTTGGCAGGGAGGATGAGGAATGGTTAAGATTCCACACATAGTTGGTCACGCTGCCATTTTAAACCCAAACCAGGCTACATGACTGCAGTCATACTGGCCGGTGGGAGAGCTACAACCATGTGAGCAGGGAGGAGCAGAACAAAACCGGCTGTGCTGCTGTCACAGAGTTAGCCAAAACTGCTAACACTATTAGACAGGGTGAATGGGACTCTTTGTGTGGTTTGAGTCTCCTCTGCCCGGCCTCTGGTCTGTCCGCTGGCTTCAACATGCGCATGTACACACTCATGTGAGTGGAAAGAAGGCTAATAATCCTTGTGAACTTAGTGGACCATCCCAAGAAAAAGTACTTCTCCTGACATGCTGATTTGATTATCTATCTCTTTGCCGATATATCGGGAAAAAAAACAACGATAAAAAGCCTTCCATTTTATGAACAGCACATGATGATTACACCCAAAGTTGCATCATTACATTTCAAGGGTGTGCTACGGTGACTGCGGTCATGAGTTGGTGCAGAGAAACAGTTTCAACAGTAATGTGCAGAATCTGTTTACAGTCACCACTCTTTTTGCATGTGAGCGCACACACACATCCTGCGTCCTCCCTATCAGATCACATGCTACAGTCAGTGAATTATATTTAATGGCCAAGTTGTAAGACGTTATTCTGTCCCTCGAGGGGAAGGGCTGGCCTCTTAGGTCAGGTCTCCTGATAGGAATCACAAGCTCTTGCAGCAAGGCAGCAATACAGGCAGACCCACAGCCTTCTTCTGGGCAGCCAACTGGTCTGCACACCACTGTGGAGCAGAAGGAGATGGGAGGCTCACTGCAGCTCACCATGGTCTACAATTGCTGAGTAAAGAAAATTATTTCAGAATTTCTCTAATCTGATTTAGTGCAGCAGCAATTGGTTGATTATTTTTGATGTTTTTCTCACATTGTACAGACTAATTGATTCATTGAGAAAATAATCGGCAGATTAATCGATTATGAAAATAACTGTTAGTTGCAGAACTGAACCATAGCTTCTCCAGTTTACCTTTTGCTTTAAAGGGCATTTTGCCTTTCCCTCAGCATCTTTTGAATCACTTGTCTGTAATTGACAATGCTGGTAAAACACACTAATAATAGGAAAATAGATTCCACATATAGTAACTCAGACACATGCAAAACAGAGTATGTGTACTGTACAGGTCCACATTGACCTCAAAAGCAAATTACATGATGGTGAACACTAAGGTTATAAGGAGTACATGACCAATTATTTCTACTTAAAGTTTGGCAATGCTTTTCCAAAACCTCTATCCTTAAATGCACATTTAGGAAACTTCATGTCCCCTCTTTGTCTGCCGTCACGTGTTGAGCGCCCCACAGAATTGGTCATTTTGGTAGGAAAACATGACTCCAACTTAGAGCCATGATGTTGTGCCAGTCCATGGAGTCCCTCTGGGCCCGCCACATCCTTACGTGCCTGGCGTATCTAATTATCTTTCCTGTCAGCGTGGATGACATGCCTCGGACAGCCAGCACTTTTAGTGTATATTTGTGCTGCAGTTTATACATGCATGACTGGGTCACATTGACCAACGCCTTGACTGGGTTTTCAATCAGTCATGCTGTGTTGATGGCTATAAATGGGTTGATGGAAACTACTGAACCTTACTAGTCATTCCTCTGCAAAGAGGGTAAAACTGAGTCATCCACTCTGAGGCTAACAGTTGGCAGTGCCCATGGAAATGCCACGAATCTCCCTGTTCTTGTATTTCTCTACTTTTGTCTCTTCTGTTTCCTCTTGTCCTTGTACAATTTTTTTAGTATCTTAAATCTGTCCACTCGATGTTATTTGTTCCCATTCCACTTCTTCCCTCCCCTCTTTCCTGTCTTTCCTTCTCTTACTCTTTTCATCCTAGCCTCTGAGGTAATATACATTGGACCTGTCAAAGGTAAGCTTTCTTCTTCCTCTGTCCTTTATCTTCAGCACTGCTTCCTCACCCTTGCCTTCCCTAGCCTCCCCCCCCCCGCCCCCACACAGCTGGAGTGTTGAGGTCACCTGACTGCCCCTCCAGAGAAAGTCAGCTGATTTGGGTGGTCACATAATAAAGGCTTTGCCTCTCATTAGAAATTAGCTCAAAGCTCACATTTTCTTAAAGCTACTCCAGGCCTGCTCACTGTGTCCGCTGACTCTATCACTTTTTAGCCCTTAAACGGTTTAGTACTGATTACTGAGGTGGTCTTAAGTAAATTATTAGTAGATGTTTTTGCTTTATGTTTTTAAAGAAGTTCAGAAATCAGAACAGTGATGATGCTTATTGGTCCATAATCCTACATACACACCACAACCAATAGCCCACACAGAAGCTTTGTGTAAAAATCAAAACAACACTACGACACTTTTTATTTATTGACAGTCTTCTCATGGTTTACATCTAGTCTTAACAATCCACGGTGGTCCAGCGCCATCCATTTAAGCCCTCTATGAATCCCCAGTGTGGGACCGTTAGGGAGTCAAGTCATGTTAATATTCTTTGTGCCTTTTCGCCTGCACGGATGAGTCAGTAAACAGGATGGAGGAGGCCTAGTTGTGTTTTTAATAGGCTGTCAGCTTTCACCTTTTACATGGTCTCTCTGGATATTTTGGATTCCCCAAGAAACCCTTTGGGAGATGGAAGTACTCTCCCTGACCTGATGCACTCAGCATTAGGGAAAATCCTTGAAATAACCACTGAATAACACCCTCCCCCACAAGGGATGTGTGGCCACAGCCTGCACCCTGTTCTCATGACCTCAGCTCGCAAACACACACGTACACGTGCACAAACACAAACCAAGCCCACGTCCTGATTTCAGAAGGGATTTAGTGGTTTAGCCAGTGTTGCTTCTTGACCTTGGCCTCACAGAGGGAAGAGGGAATGGGGGGTAAGGGGCCAAAAATACTACCACAACACCAGCTAACAGGAAATGCAAAGAGCTGCACGTAGGTGGCTTGCTTATTTTTGCAGTCAAAATTTAAAATAATTTAAGAACTAATGGAAAAACTAAAGCAACATTTAGAGCCCTCATTCGTTTATTAATTAGATCAAATATTATGTGGCAGGTTTTTTTCAATCTTCCATGTTTTTCTTTATAATCCATTTATCATCCCATATCTTTGGCCTCCCCCCTCTCCTCTCTGTGGCAAGGTTTGCAGTAGTTTGCTGTGTGCAGTGCATTCCTGCAGGTTTTTTGACTGTGAGTAAGTGGGTGACCCTGATCATGTTCTGCGTCATCTGCATGCTGATCCACATCAATCCCACCATCAGCAGGAGGACATAGTTGAAGC
>NC_045752.1:5451345-5466510 GCF_008692095.1 Etheostoma spectabile
CAAAGTGTGGGCTGGTAGTCACATGGTGTTGTTGACCACTCGCTGGCCTGGCTAGGCTGTAACTGTGTGCGCTTTTTGAAAAGTGTTCACCCCTTTTTCGCCTAATTCTGTTTTGTTGATGTATTTTGCACTTTGTTGCTTTGAAATGGGCATATTTAATAGTGTCAGTGTGAGACAACAATTCTATTGACAATGGTATATTGATTGTGTGATTATTTTCTTTTTGGACCTCCGTGCACTATAAGGGACTAACTGATGACTGTGTGATTTCAGGGAGCATCTACTCCAGTCCAGGCTTGTACAGTAAGACTATGACCCCCACCTATGACTCCAGAGACGGCAGCCCGCTGTCGCCCACCACTGCCTGGTTTGGGGACAGCCCCCTCTCTGAGGGCAACCCCAGCATCCTCGCTGTCAGCCAGCCAATCTCCTCACCAGACATCCTGGTCAAACTCTACAAGCCCCAGTCTCTGCTGGACAAAGCCAAAATCAACCAGGGGTGAGATGACTTAGCTTAGTGGTTAGGTGGTTTGGTTAAACAGTTTATTGTCAGACGGATGCTTTGATGGTTTTGCAATATATTTACGACTGTGCATCTGATCAAAATAGGAGTTTTGTCTTGATTCAGAATACATTATTCACTGTCTGTACAGGTGGTTGGACTCATCCAGGTCTTTGATGGAGCAGGATGTAAAGGAGAATGAGGTGCTGCTGCTGAGGTTTAAATACCACAGTTTCTTTGACCTCAACCCAAAGGTACGTCCCACAGACAATGCAGGACCATTTCTCCAATGGCACAGTACTCGAAAGACATAGGACAAAAGCCATGATGCCATTAACCATGTACAACTAGTGCTTCCAACTAGTCTTGTGTGTCAGAGTGTGCAAGAGCGTGATAGTCTGAGTTCACTCACTGTTTGTCTGTATGCATTTAAACCTCTGCAACAAACCTCTCCACAGTATGATGCCATCCGAGTGAACCAGCTCTATGAACAGTCCAAGTGGGCCATCCTGCTGGAGGAAATTGAGTGCACGGAGGAGGAAATGATGAT
Source organism: Etheostoma spectabile (assembly GCF_008692095.1). NCBI lineage: Eukaryota > Metazoa > Chordata > Actinopteri > Perciformes > Percidae > Etheostoma > Etheostoma spectabile. Next base: position 5,452,398 of record NC_045752.1, read on the forward strand.
GTTTGCTGCCCTGCAGGTAGTGTGTGTGTATCTGTGTCCGTGTGTGTGTCCATGTTTGTCCTCTTTTCCTTGGCCGATGGGCACATTGCCTTCTCATCTGTAAGCTAATGAATTGAATGGGCTTCTAGCCCAAAACTGAGACATATTGCTCCCATTTCTGCTGCACGCATACTAAAAATGTGCTATATTGCACATTGATGCAGAATGAGTTAATGGGGGCATTATCACACGCACACTCACTGGGCAATATCAACCAAGTTCCTTTATTTTTGACTCATAGTTTAATAGAAAAAGGAGTAAATAGGCTCTTATAAATTATTATTATTATTAATGCATTTACCTCAATTAGGTTTTGTAAATGTTCTTGTACAATGACATGTAGGAATTTTCAGCATTATATTTAACATTAAATTCTCTTACTAATAGTAAGGGATTTCAAGCATTTTTATATAATGAGCCAAGGCTATTAGCTTTATGAGACCGAATTAATTTCTGCAAACCTTGAGGCAACTTTCTGCAGCCACTCATACAGAGCTGATCGGACCTGGTCTTTGGAGCCACTGGCAGCATCCGGCACACTCATTTCTCTTTTGAGACAAGTTTAATGGAGGAGAAGTGGGGATCACTGGAAGTGATATACAGATGTGAGGCCCTTTAGCCCCCCTCAGGTAGCCCCGTGTCATCTGGGGGTGATGCCCCAGCTATTTCTGAACCTCATAAACTGTGGGTGCCAAGACCTGAAGACGCCACACTGTCCCCACTCCCAGGGTAATTATAGAGCATCTTGGATGCCCAGCCCACCCACCCACCCAAAGCAAGGCACTGTCTCATAGACCTGCTTACATTCCTTTTACAGCCCTTTTACACTCTGAGGTGTTAGGTGTATTTAACTGGTTTCTTGTTACTCTTCCTGAGAGAGATGCTAATCAGAGTTGGGTGTTTAGACTGGCTGCTACTCTGTCGCTACCTGTCTGTTAGCACTTTGGTAGCTGCTACTATGTTTCAGCTGGGTAGGATGAGCTCAGGGCTTTTGGCTAAAGTTTCACGGGTGAGAGTGGATACACAGGGTCTAAATAAAGACCAGTGATTGTCCACGTCTAGTATGTCACCAGCTTGTGTAAGCATGCTATCACCTGGACCTTTTGCATTGGCAGTACATATGAGGTAATCAGGAGTCTTTCCTGTCCTGCAATGAATGCATTTGTTTTTATGTGTAATGAGCACAACTGTGCCAAATTCCTATCAAGTTTCAAAGTTTTGAAACTTGAATCTTGAAGAACAGGGACTGACCTCATAGTCACAGACTTGGGGCACAGGTTGTACTTTGAACTTCAGCAGATAAACACGTACACTCAGCCAACCGTTCACACAAACAGGAAACAAGCCCCCCAGTGTTGCAGCTTTAAATGACTGTCAGAGTGGAAGAGGTGAAGGAATGGAGTGTCATGGCAAGCCCTTTGTCCCACATTCTGTAACCTTAGCTGGGCTAAAGCCTCACATATCCCTCTCAAAGTCTGCCTCTGTATCTCTCACTCTCTCGACAGCTGTTCGTTCATATATTGGGGGGGGGGGTTGGTTGGTGATGGGTTGACATTATAAATACCATTTGTCAACAAGTAGTATTTAGTGTATGTGACTCACACTAAACACTGTTGGGTTTTCAGTAATACGCCCATCCTGATGAATTTTCAGTTTCTTTTTCCCTCATTAGCCTAGCCTCACATGTGTTCCCAGTACAGTCAGTTATGTTGCCTGTTTCAGTTCAAAGATGTGCCAAAAACACATTGTTCAAACCTACCTCTTATTTCTCATCATCATCACTGAAAACTTCATATTTTCCTCATCCTGAAACTAGTCTCATCTTCATCACCTTCAAAGATAAAAGTCATTGTTGCATCTCCGGTAAACTCAATGGTATACTGGCAGCACTTGCCAACATAAATGCCAACACATCTTAAAGTATTTATGTGGCTGTTATCACAGACCAATTCACTTTTATAAGACAAATCGGAGGTAGCAAATATTATATACTTTTATATATCAGCAAAACTGTTGCCAAGGGTGTTGGAGTTGGATGGGCAATTATTAGCTGTTCCTTTTTCCCTCACTTTTTTAAGTCAATATCTGGTCCAGGGTTTTTTTTGCTGGGTAGAAACATTCTGGAACTGGAGTGTACTGTAGGTCTTAAAATATATATATATATATATATATATAATGTAAAAAATAGAAATGTGTAGAAACCCTGGTTTAACACAGCAAGTTAAGTGGTCAAAAGGTATTTAAAAATGGGCCTAACTGGGTTTATTTTTCCCCCTCGTCAGTACCACATCAACAAGCTGTCAATCATGTCTTCAGACAACCACATGAATAACAGTGAGAAGGAGGTGGATGAGGTGGATGCAGCCCTGTCTGACCTGGAAATTACTTTGGAGGGAGGGAAGACATCCAACTCACTGGTATGGCAACACTGCAACATCTTCACTTTCACTACAGAAAATACCTTTTTAGTTGTGGGTTACGTGTACTGGACTCCAAACTCATTATGTGTTTGTTTATTTATTTTCCCTATTGCAGCAGCTTGGCAGTGTATTTGGTCCTTTTTGTTTCTTTACTGTTTTGTGATGAAATGTACTTTCATCAGCTGTAATACACAGACATACATAGACACTGTACACTGACCCAGGGGAGGGAAAATCACAATGAATTATTTCACTGGGAGTGCTACATTTCACAATTTGTGAGGGCTGCATCTGACAAAAGACTGGGGCAGTGAGATATTTGACACTTAAACAAACACAACAAAGGCTGCATTATATATGGGCACATTGAAAATATATGCGTCTATTATAACAGCAGCCCCGCCTCAAGAACTTAAGTTTATACAGCTTATCAGAAGAAACTGAGTTTTGAGATATTACATAAGACACAAGTTCTATCTTACTACTACTGAGCAATGACATTGAAACAGTTTAAAGTCAAGCTATGTTGTCATTGTTTTGTATTCACATCTTCCAGGTTTATACTAACAATTGGTTTTTCACTTCCTCCTAGGGTGACATCACATCTATTCCTGAGCTAGCGGACTATGTCAAAGTCTTCAAGTAAGATCCCGCGAGACCACATGCACTTTCACTGTCATCAAAAAAGCAAGAACTGGTTGAGTGTGTAAAGATTATATTCGTCCGAAAGATGTTGAGTCTCTTGGAGAACCAGGAAATAACATTTTCAGGCTATATGAGAAGCTGTTGCCTGGTTTGCATCAGTGTAATAGGCTGCATTGTTTGCCAAAGGACATTTACAGGCTGAGCTTTCAGTCTAGCTTTTCAAAGTGATTACAGTTGGACCATATTTTTAACCATAATAATTTTTGGCTTTATGCCTTTGCTGACAGGAAGGGGGACCCCTGGGGTGGTTGTCTCATAAAATGTATAAACCATTTGGGGGGGGGGGGGGGGGGGGTGATTTTGTCTTTGTTCCATTAATGTTTATGTCCAATGCGGGCTGTTTTCCTATTCACCTTGCTGGCTTTGAAGCTCTCCCTCTCTTTCCCCTCTCTCCTTTGTACGCGCTTATAATCTCCCCTCCCCCATTCTTCCTCTTGTCCACTAATAAAGAAAATGTTTTTTTTTTTCCATCTGAAGTCTGACATGTCTCCCTCTGTTATATATTTCCCAGACCCAAGAAACTGACATTGAAGGGCTATAAGCAGTACTGGTGCACATTCAAGGATATCACAATTTCCTGTTACAAGAGTAAAGAGGAGGCACATGGGACACCTGCTCTCCAAATGAATCTTAGAGGTGCAAACACACAAAATGTCACTTCATGCCCATGCAAGAATGCATTGCTTATTTTTTCTGTCTGAAGAATAGGTGTGAACTTTGACCTCTTCTTCTGCTCTGCATTTTGGCTTCCATGTGTAGGCTGTGAGGTGACTCCAGATGTTAACATCTCAGGTCAGAAATTCAACATCAAGTTGCTAATCCCTGTGGCTGATGGCATGAATGAGATCTGGCTTCGTTGTGACATGGTAAGACTGAAGTAAGTTTCTGATCATTTCTTGTCCTTTTGTAATAGGTTTATAACAACCCGTTTGACTTTCTTCTCCAGGAGAAACAGTACGCCCACTGGATGGCTGCATGTCGCTTGGCCTCCAAAGGAAAGACCATGGCCGACAGCTCTTACAACCTAGAGGTCCAGAACATTCTGTCCTTCCTCAAGATGCAACACATGAATCCTGACCCTCAGTTCATTGAGCCAATCACCACCGATATCAACCCAGAATGCCTAGTGTCCCCGCGCTATCTGAAGAAGTACAAGAACAAGCAGGTAAGGTAATACAACCTCTGAATGTACTGTAGGGTGTACACGTGGAAGGTAAAGTGTGTAGTTGTAAAGATACTGACGTACGGAAGGTAGCTATCTGCTCTGCTGTGTATTTTGTGAGGTTGTTTACTTGTTTGATCAGTTGGTTGTGGAGTTAGATGGAACAGTGTCTGATGCTTCCCAGATGGGCGCCTCCTGGCATCAGGCTTGTCTTGCATTGGAATGTAGCCTGCCTCTACTCCCCCTCCTTCACTCTCCTCCTCTTCCCTCTGTTCCTTCTCTCCCCCCTCCTCTATCCAAGGGGAAACCAGGACAGCAGACGTCCAAACCACTCAACATCCTCACTGTAGAGCTGCTCATATCAGACTGTAATAGATACTTTGGCTGCTCTCGGCCTTTGTGCTTGTAGTAAAAGTGTAGAAATGTTTGTTGACTTGTAGGTGCTCAGTTGATCTGGCAATATTGACGAATAATCTTAATCTATTGTCTAGGGGTGGGGGGGGGGGAATCAATACAGCATAGTATTGCAATATTTTTTGTGGCAATAATGTAGCGATACACAGGCGCCAAGTATCGATCTATTATATATGTCTTGGTCCGTTTGTCTGCTTGACAATCCCGTTCTGTAGCAATGAAATTGAAGTGAGATGAACAAACAGATAAATTTATCTTTTTAGATAAAACAGATGTTGACAAAGTTTCCTTTTGGGAACATAATTTAAAGTTGGAAAAAAGGTAGTAAATTGCAATGTATCGCAGGATATTGCAATATGTTTAAAATCACAATAATATTGTATTATACATTGTGATGATATCATATCGTGAGGCCTCAGGGGAGTGATTCCCACTCTTAATATTGTGTACCGTGTGTCTAAACATTTAATGGAATAGTCACCTGCAAACATCATAACCAGTTGTAGAATTTAAGCACTAATAATGAATTAACTTCTAAGCATTAGGAAAAATATACAATGTGCCCAGTAGATTTGCATGTAAGCAACAGGCTGGTGTGTGTACGTAGGAACAGCTGAGTACACGGCTGCCATAGCTATGTAAGTTGGGGGTGGGCGAGGAAGGGGGCAGGGTTGCCTCCTCATAGCTTTCTCACTCAGTCTGGTTTTGTTTAAGTTGTAGTTGAAAAGTCAAATGTTGCTAGACAGTTCAAGGGATGTTGGGAGAGTATTTGTACCGTAAGTGATGACTTACAAATGGTCTGGGTCTAAAATATACTGGATGTCTAGTGACCAAGGTAGACAGAAAGATAGATAGATTCAGGTCCTGTAAATGGGTTTCTGAATGGCTGGTATGCTGCAGGCACTTCTAGTAGGCCACAATACAAACCAGACTTGTTCTTAGTTTCTTTGATACTCCTGTAACATAGGAAACATGAGGATCACATGGTTCTATTGAACTCATGCTTGATACATTCATGTGGGACTGCTGTCACAGGTTAATCTCTGAACATCACTGTTCTACAACTCAAGTTTCACACATAGCCCCGCCAAAAATAAAAATAACTTACAGAAGCACCAAATAAAGTTTCCGTTGTCTTTTGTCTTTGTGTCCCCTTTCTCCCTTTTTCAGTTGTCAGGAAATACCCTTAAATATCATTAGGGTCAATAACATTTTTATGATTTTATAGTTAATATCTCCATCTCTAATAATAAAGACGGTTTGCCAAAACCGAGGAGTGACTGACCGATCCATGATTAAAGCAAAGGATCACGAAGCCAGGTCACTTGATGTACATAGATGCATGATTCACATAGACCCATTCAGACCAGCCAAGCTGTGGATTTTAACAATGGCATGGTGTCAGTGCTGTATGTTGGTCTGAACCAGAGAAAAGTCCTGGGTTGGTTATCGTCCATTGCTCTAGTGTTTGGTTCTCTATGTATTGCACTTTCCCAAAGGAGGTTTCTTGGATTAGTTTTTTCTGGAAAGCTGGAACCGGATACTGTGGTATCCTTAACATATTCAACATGACTTCAAGACTGTGCTGGACAGTGATATTTCAACAGCTCATCATGTTAATCAAGATTAGACAATAATGATTTTGCTGGCGTTGAAAAGCTACAGACACATGGAAAATAAATCCGTGGCATAATACGTTACATGGAATAGAGGCTAGCTTGAACAGGGGGCAGGACTTTTTAGTGGTATTAGCCCAGCAGGGTGTGTGTGTCCATCTGGGGCTGTGGTTCTTTCTGGTCTGGCTCCAGTCTCACTCATAATCCCAGTGTGATAGGGGGTATGCTTAGGCCCACAACATGAAAGAGTAGCTGTGTGTGTGTGTGTGTGTGTGTGTGTGTGTGTGTGTGTGTGTGTGTGTGTGTGTGTGTGTGTGTTGTTGTGTGTGTGTGTGGGTGTGTGTGTGTGTGGTGTGTGTGGTGTGTGTGTGTGTGTGTTGTGTGTGTGTTGTGTGTGTTGTGTGTGTTGGTGTGTGTGTGTGTGTGTGTGTGTGTGTGTGTGTGTGTGTGTGTGTGTGTGTGTGTGTGTGTGTGTGTGTGTGTGTGTGTGTGTGTCGTTGCGTGCGTGCGTTCGTGGCTGTAGTGGGCGTGGGGCATCAGTGAGCCGTGCCTGGGAATGCTGCGCGGGAAAACTGTCCGGGGGGGAGAGGGGAAGCCCATTTGCTCTCGGTCAGATGCAACCCCTCCCCATCTCCCTTAAACTGGACTTCCTGTTGCAAAACTGGTCTGAGGAGACTTCCGTGCCACGGCTCCCAGCGGATACACACACAGGAATTTTTAGATCACTTGGACCAGTGAGGTCCTTGACCGTATAGATACATTTTCACAAGAGAAAACCAGCGTTAAATACAAAATAAACTCCCGAAATATGGAGACATGGCACTCCTACAGCTTGGTGCTACCAAAATGTGCTTCTTAGTACATACCGCCATCATGTGGACGAAAGAGGAAATTAAGGAGATGTGTGGTTTATTTTATTGGCGCATTGTGATAGTATAATAATAAACAACCATTATGAAATACAGATTTCCGGTACCTACTTCTTTAATGTGAAACCACACAATTGTTGTGTAACCTCCCTAATTTTTTTGTAAAAAAAATGACACAGTGTCTGACTGCTGCTGTACGCTCTCTCTCACTGTCAAGGCTGAATAGTGCATGACCTCCAGACCCCACAGCCCCTCTCCCCACGTTGTTTCTTTAATCACAAATGTGGCCTCCTACTTTATTGTTTGGGTTCCTTCTTCCCTCGACATTGATCATACTTGCTTGTTCTCCTTGTCCAATCTTTCTTTCTTTTTTCTCCTCTTGTATGCATCTCCTTCCTTCCTCTGTGCCTTTCTCCCACCCCCACCTTCCATCTTCAGCCAGGCTCTATCAGGGACTTGGTAAGTTGAGTTGTGTGTCCACTGGGTGCCTTAGATACATGTATGTGCATGTTTGTATAAACTCACCTAACCAAAACTAGTGCAACTATACTGTATAACACATCATAGCGCCTGCTAGTAGTAGAATAAATAGAATCCTCCGTGTTAGTTAGTTAGTGTGTGTGTTTGTTTGTTTTTGTCACTAGCTCTAATGTTTTCTGGGTGCCATAAGACCAATGACACATAGCTCTATTGCTACAATATTGGGACGTCTGCATTGGGTTTGTACCGTCACTGGTAAAGAAAATACACAAGATATTTAGTAAAATAAATGGATGTTTGGTGTTTAGCATGTGTTAGCCCATTTAACAGCAGTTCTATACACTAATGCCGAACATTTATCAAAGCAAATCATAGGTTGAATGTGTTAGAATGATGTTTAATTTTTCTGTTAGTAAAACATGTAAAGCAGAGACTAGGAACTTGCTGAATGTGTGTGATCCATCACAGTAAAGCAAATTTAGTTTTTTGTTGTAAAGCAGTTGAACAGAAACTGCAGAATCAACACCAACAAAATTATGAACCTATCAATTAATTAATTCCTGACAACCGCATTTGCTTTGTAATTTTGTTGTTGTTGGTTTTTTTTTTTTTTTTTTGGGGATGTTTTTCAATTTAGCTCAAGAAAGCAATGCTAATCAGTAGCTGTAGCTAACATGTTGGAGGTTCAAGGTGATGGATTACTTATTACTTACTCTGAAGGTCTCTGTTTCACTGTTCTTACAGGTGAATTAGTTGATCAAATGTTGGGCTGCTGCCCTAAAAAGGATGTAGGGACAGTATGGAAATACACACGTGCATGCTCCCACATTAACCTTAGTCTGGCTCCTCAGGAGGCTCATAGGTTTATATTTGTCTGTCTGTCTATTTTGTAGCTGTGTGAAGTAGAGCTTCACTGTGACAGCCCTCTGCTTATTTGCTAACACTGTGTGTACTGATGGCTTTATGGAATTAGCCACAGCTTGTTTACGCACTGTGTGTGGATTTGGGTGCATCAGGTGTTTTAAGTGTGGTGAAGGGATGCATTTGTTTACAGTCTGGAGTGTGTTGGTGTTTGTAGTAGTGGAAGCACACTGAAAATGTCATGTTTGTGATGTGTGCGGTTGTGTATTTGTTAGATTTCAGCCCGGATCCTTGAAGCCCACCAGAATGTGGCCCAGATGAGTCTCATCGAGGCCAAGATGCGCTTCATCCAGGCATGGCAGTCCCTGCCTGAGTTTGGAATCACTCATTTCCTTGCCAAGTAAGCTGATGTTTCTTTCCACTTACATCACTCACTCTCTCTGTTGTTTGTGCTGACAGGGACTCATATTGTCATTTGATCACCACAGTTTCATTTCACAGTGTATTTTCTTCTTCTCTGCAGGTTCCAGGGTGGAAAGCGGGAAGAGCTGATCGGAATCACTTACAACCGTGTGATCCGGATGGATGCCAGCACTGGAGATGCTATTAAGACCTGGCGCTTCAGCAACATGAAACAGTGGAATGTCAACTGGGAGATCAAGATGGTAGGGAACCCATTTAATATATTTTAATGTAAAAGTTTTCTTTTCAAAGTAATGCTCGTGCCACTCTCACTCAGTGTTGGGAATAAATGTTGTCTCTGGAGCTGAAACTTTTCAACTGATTTGAGGGGAACTCCACCATTTTTTTCTCATCAAAGTTTCCACACAGGTCTGGGGGAGTGTTGCTGTAGGGGGGGCTAGAAAGAAGTTAAGAGCTACACGTAGCCCACTCCTTATCTCTGCTTGGGGCTAGCATGCTAACATAACACACCCTAATAACCAACTAAATTGTCGGCGACCGAGCTGCATTGTGGGTAACATTGACGTTATTGACATTATCTCTGGTTCTGCTGCATCGATTTTGGTACTTTGTTCATTGCAAGTCCGACTATTTTATAGGAGTGATAGTCTAAATCGGATTGCTCGTGGCACACTCCTTAAGCAATTAGTGGTATTATCAGAACAATAGTAAGCTGGAAAACTAAAATGCACTGGTTTCCGCTTCTCAGATGTAATTATGTGCTTGTTTTCTTAGGTGTAGTTTTTGTTTCTACGTCAAATCTATGAAGTGACACGGACCCCATGCCGTAGTTTGATTTACATTTTCCAAGAGGTTCCAATTTCTCCTGCTCCAAAAAAAACATGATATTTTCCTGCTACAGCTATCAGACCGTGGTCAGAAAGCATTGGGGAGACAATTTGTTTCTCTCACTACCCCTCTAGAGCTTGGGTCTTCAACACTTTTTAAGCCAAGGACCCCCTTAATAGGACCTAAATGTTTTATCAAAAAAAAAGTGATACAGTTCCCATAAACTTTGGCTCTCTGGGATGTGCCTGAAGACATGGGGAAGTTAATACTCTCAATTATTGTTTCAAGTGTGATTCTGGGCCTTACTGACACAGAGCTAAAGAGGTTAGAATAGAGAATTTCTATTTCCGTCCAAGTAAAGCATCTGTAAAAGGATTAAAAAGCACTACTGTAAGCATAATAGATGGGCTACACACAAGACTAGTACCATAGCCACATGTCTCAATTTAAAACAGAAATATTCTGAAGAAAAACACTAAAAAAAATTATATTTTATGAAGTTATTTCTACAGATATGTCTGTGCATTTTACTTGTTACCTTTAAGAAAAAAGCCCAAAAAATGCGAAATACAAAAACACATACACATCAATCACACACATACTTGAAATAACTATATACATACATTTATAGAAATAAGTAATTATAAATTGTTAAAATGCAATAAGAAGGCCCTATTTTTGCTTTGACACAGCTGCAGCCATCACAGGGTTAACATTTTCTGGTCAAGTTAGGTATCAATCAATTTGTCTTCTTATTGGCTAAACAGGTAGGCCGGTTTCATAACATCTAGTTTTAACTGGAAGGAATAGATGTCAATCTTTCCCACGTAGGTCCTCCCTGAACTCTGCGACATGATTGGCTTCTATTAGGACCATCTCGGGTTACACTAGACTGATTGGCTGACACGACCTGTCAATCAAATCCTTAAACGCCAGAGAATCTGCCGTGCTCAGTAACAGTGTTGCAGACCCAGGGGAGAAGAGAGAAGCGATCAAAACCCAGAAAGGACTGTTTAGCTTTCTTTCCGTTGAAACTTGGCCACAAACTACAAGATTGTGAGGGGACAAGCTCGTTTTGGATAAAATGGCTTGGATATTGTAATTCCTTGGATTGTTGGCAATGTAGGAAAAAAAAGTTTTTGGCAAATTTTCACCACTGTGAATAAAGACACGAGGAAAAGGTATGGATGCACACTCCACTTTAGACACTAGCGACGCAGAATCTTTCTGTGTTTCTTTACTTTATAACAGGATTATAACTATAACTAAGTCATGCTTTGTGTCTGGGCTTATTCAAATCAGGAGACTGTTCTTCCTTAAAATATAAGGGGGCATAAGTATACACACCCCTATGGTAAATTCACATAGAGGCAGGCAGATTTTTATTTTTAAAGGCCAGTTATTTCATGGATCCAGGATACTATCCATCCTGATAAAGTTTCCTTTGCCTTTGGAAATAAGAAAGCCCCCTACCATCACATACCCTTCACCATACATAGAGATGGACATGGGGTACTTTCCATAAAGCATCTGTAAAAGGATTAAAAAGCAGTACATGGGGTACTTTCCATAAAATCATCTCTCAATGCAAATCAAACCAGCTATTAAGCTAACTCAAATAAAACCATGTCAATCTCTTGGTATGGTGAAGGGTATGTCATCATATGGAGTTATGTAACAAGCATACAGAGACCTGCTTGAAGAGGTGGTCTCGATATGTTTTCAATTGAACTCTGGAGCGGTTTGTTTGTGGTGAGAACGTGATCCGTACTCGATCCGCAGTCGGAGCTAATGTCTGCTGTAGTCAGGTGTGTTTAGCAATCTGCGTAGCAGCTTGCAGTGTTTCTATCCCAGAGATGGACTGCGGTCAAGCTTGCCGTCCATCACTTGTGTCTCCGTGGTCAAACCAGCTGCCTCTGTAATTGGAGACAAGCGCCGGCAGAGCAGAGCAAAGTCTCTGTGACCAGAGCAGACAAGGCAGTTGGTTTGACCATTAGACCAGAACACTGGACCTTCTTCCTGTATTTACTTTCTTGCTCCCGCCCCCAGACATATCCGACCAATGAGAAGGCTGGACGTTCTTTCCTGATTTGTAATGACTCTAGAGGTCCTGGACCCACTGCTGAAGATCCCTGCTTTAGAATTGCTACTCGCTCCGAAGCTAATCACAGACACTATCTCGCTCGCTCTAGCACACGTTCCCCAGCACACAAACACACACACACACACACACACACACACACACACACACACACACACACACACACACACACACACACACACACACACACACACACACACACACATACATATGCCGGCCATGCTATTAGTTCGAGGCAGACACAAACACACAAGTATAAACTTCAGGCCAATTACATAGGCTATGGCAAAAGTTCTCCGCAGGACCATAAAACACACTTTAGTCTTCTAAGATGGTAAATTAAACACTTTTGGGTTTTGGACTGTTGGTGGCATGAAAAGACATTTATATGAAAATGCAATTCCAGTCTTACCAGTTTTTATTGAAGCATGACTGACGTGCTTTGCTCTGTGTGCTCAGGTGACGGTGGAATTCGCCGACGAGCCCAGTCTTTCTTTCATCTGTGCCGAGGTGGACTGTAAGGTTGTCCACGAGTTCATCGGCGGCTACATCTTTTTGTCCACACGTGCCAAGGACCAGAACGAGTCCCTAGATGAGGAGATGTTCTATAAGCTGACCAGCGGCTGGGTCTGAGCTGCCCCCGAACCGCCAGGGGGCTAACCATAGTAGGTCAGGGGCCAGGAGGGGAGTGGCTGGGTGGTAGAACCACAGTGTATGGGTTATTTTATTATTTTATTATATTTCTCAGTCTGTTTAGAGCTGTGCTAGAGAATCTAGACCAGCACTAAAATTGCCATGGCTGACAACTTTTTTTATTGTTCTAGTTTATGTTTGCATTAACACTGACAAGGTCATTTGTTACAACACTAATGTTCTGGTGAATGCAGTCCAGATGAACTTTTGAACCTAGACTCCTGTGGTGGAGCAGAAGCCTTACACAAACCTGAACCGGGAAGTCTCTCTGTTCTCCTACAACCACCTGCCTCCTCTCCTCCTGGACAGATGGCCATCAACTTACGTCCATGACAACCCTTTAGAACCAATCAAACACCACATTAAATCCCAAAGAATCCTCTTCTTTTTTTTTCCTTCACTTTCACTCACTGCCTTTTTTCCCTCTCTTCTAGAACTGGACTAAATGAGCTGACCTCTAACTGTCAATAACATGTTGTAATCGTAGTGCTATAGATACCTACATACAGTTAGAATTATTTATCCTAAAAACACGGGACTTCATTAAGATGTCCAATGAAAAGGTTATGTGTGAGCAGCAAAGGCCACAAGTCGCAGCACTACATGTCCTATCCACTATATGAAGGGTTCAATCTCTAGTCACATGTAAGCACTTCTACAGTATACAGTCCTGTTAATGAATAAGCTGTTTTTAAATTTCCTTTTTGCTTTTTTTGTCTTTGAGTGCAGAGCGATTGTTACCTTTGTCGAGTCAAATGAAATTTTCATTGTATTAGCTGAGGTGTGACATTGAGAGCCTGTTGTTTTGTATTTAATAGACTGCTAATGCTCATGTCTGGAAACACACTACAGTTCAGTGCACTGGGATGGATGTCCTGTGGGTTTGAAAATCTTGATGTAAAGGTCCTTTCTGTCAAAAATGTCATCTTAAAAAGTCATAAGTTCTAGTGCTCAGTACATCTGTTTCTTCTTCTTCAAAACAAAAATGTCATCCAGTTTTTTAAAAATAAATTTCAACACAAAACTTTATCTTTCCCCAGCTTTAGGCTGTCCCCCTTTTTGACGGAAAGGTGTTTTCATCTTTGGGCCTTGAAGAGTGAATTTGAAAATGATTTGCCAATTATGTCTGTCTATGGCTGGTGTTCTGACCACAGTAATGTAATGTCAACAGCAAGTTGCTAAATCCCAAGTGCTTGCTTGAAATTGCATTCAAAAAGATTTGAAAGCCCTGACATCTCATTGCTAAGTGAAAGGAGGAATCATTGCTCCCTTGTACCACCTTTTAACTTTATTGCCGTTCTGTCTCTCACACCGTATAGTATTATTGTTATCATTTTTATCATTACACACCAGCAAAAGGTCACCGAGTTTGAAGAATGAATATGCAACTTCTTTTTTCCTTCTGTCCTCAGTATGAAGGATCTATGGATGAAGTATTATTTTTTTTGTAACTAATGTAAAAACACAAACGTTTTATAGAATTGTACAGTTTCTTTCTGCTT
>NC_045752.1:5466520-5490462 GCF_008692095.1 Etheostoma spectabile
GGGGGGGGGGGGGGTTGGAAGTCTTGCCTTTCAGAAAAGAGAGGGGGAAGCCATCTGTCAACGTGTAGTATTCATAATTGTGCCTGCTTACGTTGTCCTTACTGAGTTTTCAGATGAAGATAAATATGAATATATATGAAGATAACACTATTCTCAAACTCCAGGTTTGATTAAGATATTTGTTGAGTACATATTATAATATCTTTTTAAATATAAATATGTATGCCTTTCCAATGTGCTCTTTTTTTCCCCTTGCATTTCACCTTCATTTTATTGATTTTCTGTTTTCTCTTCTGTCCATCTGTGGCCCCGAGTTGTGTTTTAGCTCATTCTTTAGACTGACCGCAATACTTAATTTTTGCTGCAAATTTGATTTGCTCAGCGCCTTTTTAAAATTCTTCACTTATTCGTCTGAAGTGTGCCATTTAATAATGTCCATATGAAGGAGACCCACATTGTTTAGACCCTGGAGTTTGAGACAAGTCAGCATAAGTGAACAGAGGTAAGAGAGAACCAAGCCTCGTCTGGCTTTATTTTCTCTGATGCTTTTGTTTGCCTCCAGTGTCGGGAGCAGCAGTGCATGTCCTGCTGTTCTGTTTTATGACTGTAAAAAATGCATTTATTTTAAAAAATAAAGTAATTTTTATTTAATACCAGTCCTTCTTGTTTTTTTTATTTGCCCTTACGCATCAGTGTTCTGACATCCCAACCCTGTCTGTGGCACTCCTCCCCAAGCAAAGTCATTTCAAAGGTTCAGTAATTTCTTAAAATGGCGGGGCACTGTGGTTTTTGGAAAATGTTACTCCCAACAACGTGCTTTTGTTGGGGTCTATTTCCCCCATCCGTTGGATCAGAGTACTGTCACTTTGCTGCCTGACCATTTGGTTAATGGATCAATACTTCCCACATTGTATTGCCACTGGGTACCCTGTTGAGATTTTTAGAACAGTTTATAAGTAGAAACATACCATTGAACTCACTGTAGAGCCCTTTTTGCTGTAGGAAATAAATTGTGTATTGCACTTTATTTCTGTTCTGTTTCCTGTTATCTGAAAACTTTGTACAGCGAGGTTTTCTTTGTTGAAGTTTGAGGCAAGTTTGTTAGTGTATTGCACTTCATGTTTATACGGTTCTGTGACAAAAATATCTTCCTAGCTCTTGACACATGGCCAGTTCATTTCCACATATCCAAATGTTTGCCTTAAAAGCCCATAGAAAATGTATGGGGCGGGGGGGGGTCGTCTTCAACGTCATTTAGGCCAGGGGCCCCTATTGAGTTGCATACTAAACAGGGCAGAATGGATAAAAAGAAATGGACATTATTTATGCATCATATTTTAATGTTTTTTTGGGGCATTTTTCCCTTTATTAGTGACAGTGGATAGACAGGAAAGGTGGGACGTGACACAGAGCAAAGGGCCGCAGGTCGGACTCGAACCCGGGCCTCTGCAAAGGACTCCACCTACGTGGGGCGCACGCTCTTACTTGTTGAGCTAGAGGTTGCCCCATGTTTTAATGTTAAACACATCTGGAAGGCACAGTGACTCCTTAACTGTATGGCTACCATTACGGCTAACATTCCTATAGTAGGCACAACTTCATTGTATACATGCTTTCTTTTGTTAAAGATTATGTTTGGGCATTTTTAGGCCTTTATTGACAGGCTAGTTGAAGAAATGAAAGAGGAGAGAGAGGGGGAATGACATGCAGCAAAGGGTCGGAGTTGAACCCCGGCCCGCTGCGTTGAGTAAACCTCCATATGTGGGCTTTGCCAACTGAGATATGAGATATGAGATATGAGGTGCCCTTTGTACATTTTCTTTTCTTCAAAAATAGGCCAATTTATCTTTGCTATTACAATTTTGCATTCATGTTAATGTATATTTTCAGACGTGTTTTAATTTTTGAAATAAACTTTCAAAAGAATATATTTTTTACATTATTTGGCAGCCCCCCCTTCAGTAACTCTGAGAACCCCAGACCCCCTGTTGAAGATATCTGCTTTAAGGTTCTCAGTCATCCAGCTCATGGGGTGTTTAGAAGTTAGTGGAATGTGGCTCACTCCCTGTGTCTGCTGTGGAATCCTTCAGGTTTCTGGGATCCACTATATCCCAGGGAGCCCAACACTGACACCATCATCAAAAAGGCCCAGCAGAGCTAAGGAGCTGCTGATCCACTTCTACTCAGCCATTGTCCAGTCCGTCCTCTGCACGTTCATCACTGTCTGGTTTGGATCTGCCACCAAAAAGGACAGGAGCAGACTACAGCGGACAGTTAGGAGAGCAGAAAAGATCATCGGTGCCAACCTGCCCTCCGTCCATGACTTACACTCTTCCAGAGTCAGGAAATGGCAGGAAACATCACTGCAGACCCAACCTGTTCCAGCTTCTCCCTCTGGAAGGCGCTCCAGAGCACTGTACGCCAAAACCAACAGACTCAGGAACAGTTTCTACCCACAAGCCATCGCTCTGATGAACAGCTGACTTCTTACCCACAGTGTCAGGTTCAATTCTGGTCAATAACCCAGTAACACTGTCTCTAACAGCACCTGTTTACTGGTTCCACTTATTATTCCACTTATTTAGTATTTATTCATCATTGTCTTTCTCAAATCTCACGTATTGTTTATTATTTATTCATCATTCTCATTCTCATATCTCACTTATTATTTATTATTTATTCATCATTCTCATTCCCTATTCCAGAGCTGTTCCTACTATTCATATTGTAATATAATAAAACAACATTATTTATTCCAGCATCCTTTGCACTATGCTCCTCATTTAAAATAATAACTATCACAATTCCTGCATACACACTCTTCATTGCACTCATTGCACTATTGCCTCTCTATTGTTTCTGTTTAGATGTATGTACAGTATATGTTGGTGTGTGTGTATTGTTCGGTTGTTTTATATGTTTAAACGCATTGTGAGCAACAATGTTACGAAGAAAAATTCCTCGTATGTGTCGTCATACCTGGCAAATAAAGATGATTCGGATTCTGATTCTGATGAAGAAGGGTTAGAGATAAATTACAATATACAGTAATAGAGAAGAAGGTTTGCTTAGAAAAGCTTTTCTCTGACAAGTTTTTTAATGTTACCAAAGGCAAATTAAAGACTTCGGACTGTACCTAAGGCAAATAATTAAAAATGTAATTGGCACGTCATGCATACAAATTATATGTCACTGGTTATGTTTCTCCACTAGAGGGCAATGCGCCACCACCTGTACTCTCCACCTCTCCTCTGCAGTCTCCTGCTCAGTGCAGCCCAGACTTCTCTAGAGGTTTCTTTGCCCAAATCTGACATTTATACCTGGCATCCCAGCAAAAAAGCAAGTGCCAGATTAAGTAGGAGATTAGATCAGAGCAAGGCCCGCTGACAGTCTGTCTATGTGCATGTTTAGGACACAGCGGACGTCCCGTCTATCGCAGGCATACAGAGATGTTACAGGCCATGATACCTGGGCAGCTGCTCCCACCACCTGATGGCCACAGTAGTGCTCTGTAGAGCGCCAGCACAGTCGGCATGGGTTAATAGGAATGCTTTAACAAGTTGATGACTTGGTGGGGGTAGTAGCTCAGTCTGTAGGGAGTTGGGTTGGAAACTGGAGGGTTGCTGGTTCAAGTTCTCAAAGTATGGTTAACTGGCACATCACCAGCTACCAGTCCACCTCCTGGGCACTCCCAAGGTGCTCTTGAGCAAGGCACCCAACCCCCAACTGCTCGGGGCGCCTTTCCATGGGCAGCCCCCTCACTCTGACATCTCTCCAGTTAGTGCGTGTATAGGTACTGGGCATGTGTGTGTATTTCATGCCTGTGTGTAATAACAAGAATGTAAATTGTTATTTTCCCTTGCTGGATTAACAAAGTATACATTATTATATCATCAAATACTTCATTTTATTTCATTCATGAAGTGTTAGTAATCCTGTGGCAGTGATTCTGGGGCACACCTGTATGAAGAACGTCGTTGCAATCAAAAACTAAAAAAAGCGTAATAGACTCTTCCGCCTTGATGGCACATTCTTTGAATCTGAAAATGTACATCTGCCCCGCTTTTGTGCACATTTCATCTAATAATTTAAAATTTGGTTTTACAGTAGACTCTTGTAATCAACCCTTAAAGTATCCAAGCGATGACACAGCATTTTAACAGTCTGTGAACTTGCGTCCATATTGCATTCAGTCGTGAGATCAGATGAGGTGCAGAGCACCGCAGTGGGAACAATGAATCAAATAAGAACCTCCCGTTCTTGTGGAACATGGGTTTCACTGCAACTCTTAAACTCACTTTTGACAGCAGTAACTTCCAAGAAAGCTTTGGAAGCGCAGAGAGAATCATTTGTAGATGGGCTTCAGACGTGGAAGCATACCTTTTTATGTAACTATTCTCTTGCGGCCTCCGATGTTCCCTATATAGCCCACGCCATAGTGGGATCTGGCCCATTGTGTTCACGGTGTGTGTGGGAAGTAATGACGTCTCAATGATGGCTCCACCCAGTGACGTGGAATTCCTCTGAACCCTAGGGAGGACGGGGTGGATGATGTTCATAGATTGTGCCTCATAAACAATTAGAATGCAGTACATTAAAAACATAGATGAAGTAACACAATACACGGAGCACAGTAACACCTGTTGCCATAGCACACGGCAGCTTCCTAGAACCGAGAGCACAGTTCACTTTCAGGGAAGTACTCCTCTGCTTTCCCTCATTCCTGAAGTTCACAGCTGGTAAAAGTCAATGTCACGGGGATCTCTCTCTCAAGGAAAGTGTTTCTGACATTCACCACTATCGCCTGCAGGGAGTGGAGTGCCACAGACAACGTCAGCCATGACAGCAGATGTGCTGATAAGCTGGTTTCAGATAAGCCTTGAAATTTCCTTGAAGAAAAACTCTCTTTACTCTTCAGAGCAATGGGTTAGACATATCTAGATCAATTCTTTTATTCTTTTTTTCTAACTGCTGAAAAAAAAACCTGTCAAGAGGTAACTGTCAGAGTATATTTAATGGTGGCTGAAAGTTAAAATACTTGCTGCCAAGATGTTAGAAAGTGAGGAGCTCTTGTAGGGGTTTAAGCATGCATGGTCATTCATAAATCATACTGACCTTGGTGATCCGCTGACTTTTCATCCAGCATCACCTGCAGCTTCGCAGTTTTGGTTTTCTAATGAAATGTCTTGACAACGATTTTATGGATTGTCACGAGGCTGTGCACAGACATTCATTTTCCCAAGAGGATGAATCCTACTGGCTTTGTTGTTTTCCTGATCTTTCATCTAGTGGCATCAGCAGGCCGACGTTTTCACTTATCCAGTGAAATGTCTCATCATGCACTGGATGGATTGGCACCAAACTTTATACTTTTGTCATTCACGGTCCCCAGATGATAAATTCAAATGATGCCGCCATTAGGTTTGTATGAACTGTCTCTACGGCATTGGATGTACTAGCATGAAATTTGGTACAGACAGTCATGGTCCCCTCACTATGCTAGCTGTCAGTAGACCTTTTAAGTTTTTCTATTTCCATTTCTCTTTGATTGTGTCATGTTTGATGTATTCTGTTTTATTTGGAAAAGTTCTCTGTTCTGCTTTGTGTTGTCTTGTATGACGTCCTGTTGTAGATGTTCCCGTCTGTGTGATTACCTGTCCCCGTCCTAATGTGTTGGACCAGTGTCTCCTTTTCTCCCCTGTCTTGTGTATTTAAAGGGATGGTTCATAGTAATTTCACCCTAGGGTCCTTTGCACCCTGACCTCGAGCCAAACAACCCCCCTAGAAGCTTTTTTCCTTTGGTCTAACATTGGGAGAGTTAGCATTATCAGCAGCACACCTTAGTGCAGGCACTGATGGAACCAAGTGTGTATCTCGTTAAATTACCCTACTAATGATGCCCAAAATGGTACCAAACTTCTACAGTAGTACAAAAATGTTATGTACTCATAAAACAATGGATTGGAAAGTTTGTAAGTACACCAGGACTTTATTAAAATAACACTTGCCTGATGGCTTCTTCTCTCTGCTGCTGAGTGCATAGGGACCGTATACAAACTACAACACCAAAAAGAGATACAACAAACATATTCATTGATTTAATGATTAAATACGGTAGTCTCTCCAAACTTACCTCAATTATATCTTGTCTCCTGCCAGTTGTACCCTTTGCCTGCCTATTAGTGGACTATTCCACCGTTACACTTTTTCTTTTTTCTTTTTGTACTGTGGCAAGCGCACTTTACTTTACAATACCTTTATTTGACTCCACTTTACTTCAGTCTACCTTCTGCTCATTGTCTACTGTTTGCCTGTTTTTCTTGTGTGTCTAATTACTTGTTTGTTTGTTTTTTGCTCTTATTGTAGAGAATGCTGCTGTAACAAAGAGATTTCCCCGCTGTGGGATGAATAAAGTGTTATCTAATCTAATCTAATCTAATTCACTACTTGAGTTGTGCATTGCGGGTCTATCTCTTTAAGAGTGGGACAGATTGTCTCCCATAACTTAACTCTACGTAACTTTGAGAACCTTGAATGTGTTGGTTTGTAAATCAACAGCAAACAGCATAACAACATTCATCACTAAGTGTGTGTGTGTGTGTGTGTGTGTGTGTGTGTGTGTGTGTGTGTGTGTCCTAAACACCTTAGAAACATTATGTGTTCCTCTTAGCTGGAAATATAAATGAAATACTCAAATCCCTCTCCAAGCAAACAATGAAGAATCAGTTTTTTTTCCAGTCCCTTTCCATAAATTTTCACAACTTTTAATATAATACTACCCACAGTTCGGTTTATATGCTTAACCTTTTGGATTCATTTTGGATGAAATCCACCCTAAAAAAAAAAAAAAAACTCCCACATGCTATTCCCATTATCTTGGACAGTTCAGTCTAGATGTGTTTCCATGGAAAAGGTCTGGGCTAAACGCTGAAAAGTGCCAAGACTATCTTCATGTCATCAACTACAATCTGGAGCAGCTAAACAGACTTGAATGTTTTTTGGATTGGTATTGATGAATTCTAGTTGTTAACAGATATGACTGGCTATTAAACTATTCTAGTTTTTTTTTCATATTTCAAATCCTTCACTCTAGGACAAAACAGACAAAAAAATACCAGAAAGATAAAGACTTAGACTTAGACTTCTCTTTATTAATCCTTTTGGGATGACTCCCGCAAGGAAATAGAAAATGCCAGCGGCAGTTTTAGCAAGAAAAAAAAAAAAAAAGATAAAAAAGACAGTATAAAGACAACAAAATAATAATAATAACAATAAGAACATTCGTCAAATAAAGACAAAAAAGACCATACATTTTTATCAAAAGTGTCAGTGTTGAGTCCAGTGTTAAAGTGATAAAGTGACCAGGTATTAATTTAAGTCCAGGTTTGTGTGTGTGTGTGTGTGTGTGTGTGTGTATGTGTGTTCCAGCAGTTTGTCCAATGTCCTCCTCTCTGCCACCGTCACCAGTGAGTCCAGCTTCATGCCGAGCACAGAGCCGGCCCGACTGATCAGTTCATCCAGCCTGTGGGTGTCCTTCTTGGATATGCGCGCCCCCCCCCAAGCACACCACAGTGTAGAAGAGGACACTGGTGACCACAGACTGGTAGAACATCCACAGCAGTTTGCTGCAGATGTTAAAGGAGCGCAGTCTCCTCAGGAAGTACAGCCGGCTCTGTGTCTTCCTGTACAGGTGGCTGCTGTGTGTTGTCCTGTCCAGTTTGTTGTCCTGCCACAGCCTGAGGTATTTGTATGATTCAACTTCCTCCACCTTAACTCCCTCTAGCAGGACTGGTCTTGGTCTTGGTCTGGACCTCCCAAAGTTAACCACCAGCTCTTTCGTCTTAGAGGTGTTGAGCTGTAGGCAGTTAGGGCAGTTAGGACTCTGATACTCATCCTCCCTGTCGCCCCTGACACACCCAACAATGGCTGTGTCATCTGCGTGCTTCTGTATGTGACACAGCTCCTAGTTACAACAAAAGTCCAAGGTGTACAGGGTGATGAGAAGAGGGGCCAGCACTGTGCCCTGGGGGGCTCCAGTGCTGCTGACCACAGTGTCAGACATGATGTCCTTTAGCCTGGCGTACTGTGGCCTGTCGCTGAGGTAGTCTCTGATCCAGTCCACCAGATAGGGATCCACTCCCATCCTGTTCAGTTGGTCCAGGAGTACAGGGGGCTGTATGGTATTACAGGCACTGGAGAAGTCCAAGAAGAGGACCCTCACTGTGTCGTTCCCCTTATCCAGATGGGAGTGGACCCGGTGTAGCAGGTAGAGTATGGCGTCCTCCACACCAACCTCTGGCTGGTACGCAAACTGCAGGCGGTCCTCGGCGTGCTGTACCTGGGGTCTGAGGAGACTGAGGAAGAACCGCTCCAACGTCTTCATCAGGTGTAAAGTGAGTGTCACTTAATAAATCAAACAACATAATACATTTTGTCGTGGTAACTAATGATTGATTCCACCGGTGGACTATTGCTGGGGGCGTGGAAGCCTTCCATTTTAAAGCCAGGCATTTCCTAGCTGCCATCAAAGCAAGATCTATGTACATACTTTCACATTTATTACACTTGTCAGTGATATTAGTTCCCAAAAGACATAACCGAGGTGAAAGCGGAACATATACAGTACATTTAAACACAGAGATATCAGCTTGGTAACAAATTTCCAAAATAACAAAAGTTGTTCACAGGACCAAAGCATGTGAAAAAAATTGTGCATAGAATTCTTACAACGACAGCAGAAGGACGATATGTCACTGTGTATCTCACATTTCATTTCATTTCTCTGGGGTATAATAAACCCTGTGTATTATCTTAAATAGTGCCAATGTATGCCTTAAATTATAAGAGCGTTTATGTACTTTCCTGCAACTAAAAGACCAATCTTTTTGGTGTATTTCCATGTGAAGATCTTGTTCCCACTTTTGTCTTAACCCTTGTGTGGTATTCGGGTCAAACTGACCCACTTCAAATTTTTACAAGAAGAAAAATGGTACTGTGAACTGTACAGGAAACTATACATTTTGTCTACCTGAAAATCAATGGCCTTACCTTATTTTCTGTGATAAACACGTATTCCTGACTCAATTCAGAAAATTATTCTCGACATGAGACTTATGTTTTTCCAAGATAAGAATGATGACATAGTGGATTTTTAACATGAATTATAACCTAGTGTTCTAGTAGAGGCTGATTGCATTCGCTAATCACATATGGTATCTCAATTGTTTGAAATTGAGATAAAGACAATTATTTGTCAATAGATTATGAAGTACATTTTTATTTCATAATTTTTTTCAAAACCCCAAATAATTCACGGGTCAGTTTGACCCTAGGGATACGAGAGGGTCCCGGAAGTGAAGACAACACAAGGGTTAAATAGTGTGTATTTACCATTGAGCTTGCAAGAAGAGTACTATTAATCTTGGAGATAAGTTTTGAATTTTGAATTAAACTTTTAGGGAGTTTTTGTGGAAAGACGTTTACACATTGGTCATTATCCTAAAGTCTATGTCACTGACTCGTACACTGGATGTTGGATGCTGTATTTCTTCTTGTTCTGGTCTTAATAGAAACAGGAAAACCTTGTCCAGTAACAATTGACGCCACTACATCTCATCTGTTGGATGAAGCCTTAGGTCATCCACCTTGTTAACCTTGAAGTCCGGGACAGCACGCATGCAGTTGAGGAAATTCTAAACACGTCATTAAAGTCTCAGAACTGAGCCGGAGGGTGTCCTCTCAGCTGATGAAGTCATGTCACATGGTGTTTATGGAGATGAGATGAGGCTGTTGGGAGCCAAGGCGCTTGCATCATCACTTTTTTTGCAGCACGCAAGATTTTCATGGTCAAGCATACATACAGCACACAAGTATAGACAAATACAGCTGAAGCTTCACATGTTAACATTTCAAGTCAAATCTTCTCTCGGACTATTTGCTGTGGGACTCTTGTCTAAAGCAATCCACTTCTCCATCAGGGACCTTTTGGCTTTAACCGTTGTTGCACAAAATTGGTTAATTTGCATCACCTCGCTCACTAAAACCTGTTTTGTTTGGGCTGAATCTTGTTTTCCAGCTGAGTTAATGCTATTTAAAGGGCTGTTCTTAGGGAACGTGTTTGAGACAAACAGACAAGTGTCAGCTCTCTTTTCTTTTTTTCTTTTCTTTCCGGGGTGGTGGAAGAACCTGTCTTTGCCTGGGGCATAATGTGAACAATGTCTGCTGACTTGTCTGACAAGGAAACAGACGTATCCTGGGAGATGTTCTGTCGAAATTTTAACGCTGCATGAATCAATAGGAATCTTACTTTTGAAATATAAGGTGAACAGAAAGGTTCAAATGGGACAATAGGGACATATTCTTCTTCAATACAGGCATGCATTTACTGCAGTATGAACTAGGCCTCAGTGTAACATGTTGAGATAGTTCAGATGTTAAAATCAATACCTTTGGATTGATAGTATTGAAAAAGGCCTCTACCGCCAACACCTTCTTGGACCTCATGGTGACTTCTCCCTCAATTGCATCCTTTTTTTTTATAACCCATTTGCCGTAAACTGTTGTCAGACATCGAGACATAATGAGAAATAAGTCAGTCAGTGCCACCTGTGTCCATGTGTCTCCACATTATCTCCCCGTGGCGTCACGGCCCAATGACAGCGTCTTCAAGCGACACCGCTTGTTCTGCCAACAATAAAGACCAAAATGAAATTGGATTCTTGGCTCTTTGTGTTTCCCAGAGGGCTCTGCTCATTGATCGTCTAAATTGGCTGCTTTTAACCGAGGTGGTCAGTGGGAGGCAGGGACAAAGGACAGAGTAAAGATGACTCAAACAGACGGACAGAGATTTGTGTTAAAACTTCCACTGGGTAAACTTGTATCATAAAAACATTATCACATGGGTTGACTGATACACAGGTAGGCCTGTGCTATGGAGCCCATCGTTTGCAACGCTGTACTTCCAGGTGAATAAATGGGGCATTTAAGAGACATACTGAAGGACTTCTTCAGTATCATGTGGATTGAGAGACCTCAGTGAGGCTTTCAGGGGCCTGAATCGTTTATAATAACTGAGGTGACTTGGTGTATTAGAGAATACAACACACAATCGTGCACGCTCCACTCACCTATCAATCAACCGTCTGACTGCCGTGACAGAGATGGATGTAGTTTGTGGTGTTTAATGATGCGTGGCTCCATTACAGATTATTTTGACTGGCGAGTTTTTTCCGAAATCTGACTCCAGCACACCCCAGAGTATTATCTTTGATTTAGCATGTGTTCTCCTTTTGAAAATCATGTTTTTACTCCTGAGTTAAGCTGCTGCCTGCGGGCAACGTGAGATTAAATGTTTCTACAGAGTTGGCATGATGTGTATACTGACAGAAACACTAGTTACAGTGAGTCAGTGTTTCGCATTCCACACTGTATTATCGTTCCCCAGATGTCGAAAATTAACAATTACAATCAGCAATTTTGATGGGATGTTAATTGCATCCGCACTGCTTTCATATTATAATGCCAATCTGAAAGGCAAAGTGAAGATTAATTATACCTCTGACACATGTTCTGGTTTTAGAAAAGTGAAGTCTTGTCCAACCAAGATTAGCGAGACCTCTCTCTTTTCCTCGTAAATACATACAATACAGTCTGATCTGAATTAGATATTGACTTTTTTTTATATTAAAACCAAATGGGTAATTGATTGAGCAACCAGCTTTATTTTAGTAATGCAGAATTCATGGAAGGGATTCAAAGCAAAAAAAAAAAAAACTGTTTTACAAAGCGACAAAGCAGCTATGATTGATTTGAGCATTAAAGTAGCTGGCCGAGCAGCCAGATGATGAAATCTAATTAAAGTGTGGAATATTCCAATGACTGATCTCAAAATTCTCGCTTAAAAAAATGCAAAACCATTGTCAAAAATGTCATCAGTGTAAGCCGAATAGTTGTTGGGATAATTTTAAAGAATTGACAGGTCTTTCTGTTCCAGTAGTGCCTAAACGGTCATATGGATAATGCTCCTAATCTGACAGATCTTCTGGATCAATCAGATGAAGCCTTTTAGCAACCATTGTCCTGTAATGACTCTTTGTAAAAGGCACACAGATATGCTTTAGAAAGTCCAAATAGACATAAAAAGTGGTTCTGCTCAACATAGAGTTCTCCGTGAAAGCAGAAAAACAGCAGGGCAATAAAAAAAGTCTTAAAAACAACATGTCCGTTCTTGTGTTTCTAATGTGATTGGTTAGAGGCCACAAAGATATTCTATCAGGCGCTAGCAGTAAAAATCAACACCAGTATTGATTGATATTTTCTTATTTCATACTCAAAGATTAGCAAAGTGGATCTTAACCCTTGACCTGGTTCGATAATGTGAAATGTGCGTGGGGAGTGCAGCAAAGATCGCACACACACATACTCCCTCACATGAAGTGACGTGAAACCTAAACAAGAGGTTGCAGACCCACCCTCCTCACATAAACAGTCCACCTCTCTGAAAGTGGCGAGATCCACAAAGTTACCTAGAAACACCAAACAACTCTGATGACAGACAATCAAACACATGCTCTTAGATATTCTCTGGAACATACACACACAATCTCATCTGAAAGACCACCTAACACACTGTGCACACGCATTTTAAGAAGTAATGATTGCATGTAGGCTCGACCACAATGAGACGTGTTTTTCTCTCTAGTGTGCTCTCATGCAGCTTTGTAACCAGTGTCTGATGTGTTTCATGCCTCACACTGTGCAGAGTAAACAACAAACCACATGAATTCAGGGTTTGGTGCAGCAGCCAGAAAGAGAAGGGGAAAAAATAGATAGTAATAGAGAGTGTATTGGGTAGTGTGTGAGTGCATA
Source organism: Etheostoma spectabile (assembly GCF_008692095.1). NCBI lineage: Eukaryota > Metazoa > Chordata > Actinopteri > Perciformes > Percidae > Etheostoma > Etheostoma spectabile. The sequence continues at coordinate 5,479,388 of NC_045752.1, forward strand.
GCAGGCGGGCATCTGGCCGTGTGGGGGAGATGAGAGGCAGCCGGTTGTCCGAGCAAAGGGTCCCTCGCCCTGTTCCATTCCTCTATCGTCAGATCTCCATGTTTACCCTGCACACCATGGGGACTGAGGCACCACGTTCTCCCTAATCCAGCCAGCCTCCACAGCTCCTTGTCTGACGTCACGGTCTGGGAGGATGTTTGTGTCTTCCAGGATTTTGGGAGGAAGGGTTGAGGGTGTGCAGAGAGAGAGAGAGAGGGGGGACAGGGATGGAGCCAAGAGAGAAGGAGTGCCAGGTAGAGGGAGAAGGAGTGCCAGGTAGAGGGAGAAGGAGTGCCGGGTAGAGGGTGAAGGAGTGCCAGGTAGAGGGAGAAGGAGTGTCGGGTAGAGGGAGAAGGAGTGTCAGGTAGAGGGAGAATGAGTGCCAGGTAGAGGGAGAAGGAGTGTCGGGTAGAGGGAGAAGGAGTGTCGGGTAGAGGGAGAAGGAGTGTCAGGTAGAGGGAGAAGGAGTGTCGGGTAGAGGGAGAAGGAGTGCCAGGTAGAGCTCTGACATTAGCTCCTGCCTCTTTTGTGAGAGCATTTGATGGAAAAGAACTGATTGCATTCAAGGAGTCCTTCTTTATAGGATTTATTAAGCTTGTGATATGCGGACAATCTTTACTCAAGCCCACAGAAGCTCTTTTTACATTCCAGACAAGATTCCAAGGTTTTGAATCATGCAAAATATTTCCTACAGAGTTACACAGAAATATGTATAAAGTGATGCAGAAGGCATCTATAATTTCCCATTTCATGTCAAGGGGCAGCCACAAAGACAGGCATCTTGGATGTACATATTTCACTGACTGCAACTGTGGAATATTCCATAAGGGTTTAAAAATAATGCATTTAAAGGCTTCCTCTTTATGTAGTGGTGCAAAGGAGCTTACACAGGACTTTAATTTTTAATATATGAGTGATAAACACTGCAACGAACACCAAACAGCATGAACAAATTATGTATTGCTACTTAATAGAAACTCTAAGGGGAATATCAGGCACATTTGTTTTAAGTGAATAAGCTGCACTCAGGTCAGGTTTGACTCAGGTCACACTAAACAATTTACCTGTAAATTCCAAAAGTGCACTAAGCATACATAATGAGTACTTTATAAGATATCCAAGCAAATCCACCAGAATATATGGGATTGGTCAGTTTTCCACCACCATTCCCTTCCCACAGATTCCAATTCTATAACACATTGCGGAAACTTTGAGCCACGTGAGCATAACCTGAAGGATGTGTCAGCCTCTGTGGTGTGTCATGCATCCAAAAGCTAACCTCAGCTTTGAATTGAGCAATGATCAGTGTCAAGCTTTCAACATATTTGTTGGGCAATCATTCTTCAGAGTGTTTTTGAGACCGATAGGGCCGTATAGTACAAAAACCTTGACTTGGTGCCGTGTTTTGCCTCTTTCATCAAAGCAATGAGCGGCCATGTCTTTCCCTCGAGAGAGACTGCTGCCTGAATTCCCAAACTCACCGGCAGGAAACAGCTAATGCCCTTTTAACCCTCTCTGCTTGTGTGCGCCTGTGTGGTTGCATGTCTGTGTATATACAGTACAATTCCCCCCCTTTAGGCCACTGTCTCTTTTCCCCTTAACTTGGAAAGAGTGACTCATTACAGTGAAAGCGTTTGCTCATGTGGGGGGGCACAGAGGTACAGCACAGTATTTCTACAGTGTCACAGAGAGTCTAGTATCCAATTCATTCTTGCTCCTGTCCCAATGGTCTTGCAGCCAATGCAGCAACACCCCCTTCCAAATTTACAATCAAAAGAAGAGCTTGTGTAAATCAAAATGGAGTGTCTGAAGGTATAGCGTGAAGAAATAGTCTCAGAAGACACAGCAAACAATTTTCATTTCTAAATTCTTGAAATGAACTATTTCCACATGCTCTACCAGATGGCTGGACTGCTTGCTGTAGCCTGTATCACAAAGCCAGACAAACAGTAATACGATCCATAGGAAGCTCGAAGGCCTGGAGGAATGAGGAGCTTTTATGTTTGAATATTGGGGTTCCACCTGCCAAGTGAGATTTAGTTTTTTGGCTGCATGGATTGTCTGGTTAATGAATTTTATTTACAAGTGGAACATTGAATGACATATGCTGTTAAGTAATACACCTGGTTTTATGTGTTGTTATATAAAATGACACCTCACAGGGACTTTGGTGTTGCAGCATATTGCTGGTGCACAGACATGCAAGGGTGCAAAGGGTTTTCAATGAGATTTTGAAGGGAAATCAAAAACATTCCTATTTGATTACAGGACTGCTGTTTCTAACCCACATGAGGATTTGTTTATCCTTCATCATGCATTTAACATCACGGCTTTCTCAATTGATTTACTGACATCTGCTACAGTGCTGGTCCTCTGCTTAGCATGACAAACAATGATGGCTTAAATTCTCATCTTTTCCCCCCGCGACATGCTAATGATCAGCTGCAGAGACCCAGAGGCAAAGAGACAGAAGCACATAAAACTATCTCAGATGAGGCAGTGTTGTCCAAGTCTGTATAAAATGAAGACAGAGCTTATAAAAGAAGCCAAGTCTACCAGGAGAGGAATTAGAGTGGGGGATTTGGATGACTCGCAACCAGCCAAGCAAAACAGTAGACAGACACACGCAGTTCCACTGCCTCTGTGAGTGTGAAGTCCCAGGGAACAAATTTCTGTTGGCACGGCTGTAGAAACAAAAGATGGTAGTAAACCCTCGCTGGCAGTTTAGGATAGTCTTGAACAAAGGCACCTCCCACACATCCAGCAGTAAGATCTTGGAAAATGTTCAGATAGGTCTAAACAACCAATTCAAAGAAGTCAAGCTATTTTTCTATGGTGACCTTTGTGTCTGTAGGCCTACTCTTCCCACTCATAATGTGGAGCCTCCCATAATAAGAGATATTTAAAGTTTGAATCACAGAGACAGGGTGATAAAAACTACAATACTTACTTAATATAACTATTACAGTCTATCCCTATAGACTCAAAGTAACTTTTATGTGTCCAGTGACCAAACAAGTAATTAAAAAAAGGATTTTGATATAATGAGCCTAAATGTCCTAGTTTGTGTTCACTTAGACACACTTTCAAAAGCTGTTTAAGGTTTAAGTCACACAGACAAAGTAAAAAACATGAAATATTATTCATTTTCACCCATTTCAATTCATAATATCCCCACTAGGACCTTTGTTATTAGTCCTTGGCAGTGTCTAAACAAGTAATTCAAATATGATGAACACCTTTTATTTAATAGTGACCTTAGGGAATGCAAAACTGAACATGAGTTATTGTGTGGGGAGTCCACTATGATCAGAGATATTCAAGGTTTGAATCATAAAGACTATGTAATAAAAACCATAACAATTATTTTTGCTTCCATTATAATCCAATAGCTAATATTCCCAAAGAAAGTGTCACTAATGTTATAATAACCCATCAGTTAGCAAACAGTATTTTTCAACTCCTATTCTTAGCATGCGCCTTTTGGGTCTTACAGTTGTTGTGTAGCTGTGGTGATGTATGTATGGTCTCCTTTATTGTCTTCTGCTATTTTTCATAAAAAAACAACATTCAGGCTGTAAGGATAATTCCTCTCTTTAAGTTTGAATTTTGAGTCCAAAACCCTTAACCAGGCTCCATCCAATGCCCATTTTCTTCTTCGTCTCTTAGCACTTCACAGAGACTACCAAGACATGCAGATGTGAACGGTATCTATGCATCTATGCTACGTGGTAATGTGACACTGTCACGTTACGTGACTGGCGGGCGAGTTTGTGTGTGTGTGTCGCTGGGGACCTGCTACTGGTTTCCCATCCCACACACACACACACACACACACACACAGCCGCAGTCAGACAGACTGTCTCTGCCTGCGCAGAAACGGCAGCAGGGAAAACAAACTACTCCCGCGCCGCTTACAAACCAACAACTGTCGTGGAAGTGGAGTCGACGCGATGGTAAACACCAAAGGCTACCGTTTAGACTAAGACAGCTCACAGTGAGGAAGAGGCTGCCGAAAAGTGTCTGAACTGTGACAACAGCTGGACAAATTAACCGAAGGATTCGAGGACCGCACGTGGAAATCACCGCTGAAACACATCGGTAAGTAACGCTAACTCCCGACTACTTCTGTTTAAACAAAAGTGTGAATGTAGGCTACACATTAATAGTTTTCCGCATGGGGGGGAAAAAAAAGTCAAGTTGATGTAGGAACTGTTGTTTTCGCGTTATTGATTTGCAATTGGCATTTATACTGCGTCAACAACCTTTCAAGCACTTTACGGTTGGAGTCAGAACAAGTGCGCGCGCGTTCAGGTTATTAACTGTTTTTGCACGTGCTCGTGTTGGAAGATAACATTGACCTTAGCCTGTAGTCTACGCGTTTGACAAAGTCAGCATAATTCAAGTAAATTTGTAGGCCTACAAGTGTCATTTTTGTGTTGTATGGTGTTCGCGGAGGTGAACCGCAACTCCCTGTTTAAGAGCTGTCTTCATAAACTGGAGGTGTTGAAAACTAAATCAAACATTTGATCTGAACAAGTTTGGCACCCGTCTACACAGTACATGGAAGTGCAAGTATTCCAGTGAAATTCCTGTCAGCCCTGACAAGTGAATTTGGGTGTAGTCCATCTTGAATATCTGTGTATTAGGCTATGAGTGTAGGCTCTGTTTCTGTGTCATCAGTCTGTTTGCTCATAAAGCAATATGAGACACTTCTTGTATTATCACAAATATTTTCTTGTATGATAATGTCATATCAAAACATTATGGTCACATTTTAAGGCTCTAAAGATAATGGTTTGTGCTGGTACAAATGAACCATATGGCACAATCTTCCCTGGTGCTTGAAAAAACACCTGCTTAATTAATATTTGATGAACAGTAATTGTTAAATGTTTCATTTCTATCATAATTTTTGCCTTTTTTCTAAGTATAACATTGCTGAGAATGTGTTTTGAAATAAATGTTTAGTGTACTTGTGTCTGTTGAAATAGAACTGGCCCAAGGCATATGCAGACTAAGGAGCTGCTTAGCACCCTGACGGGCCACCTAAGGATCCCGAAACTAGCTAATAACAGCTAGGGCTAGGCGACATGAAGAAAATCTAATATCACAATAGTTTTGACCAAATACCTTGATGTCGATACTAGAGATGGTCCAAGACCATTTTTTTGCTTCCCGATATCGATTCTGATACCTGAACTTGCGTATCGGTTGATACCGAGTACTGATCCAATACCACTGTGTCATATATTTATGTGTTATGTTGTTATGTTATGATGTGATATGATTTCTATCTTTGTTGTTGGTCTGGTTCAGGTTAAACTCTTTGTGAAACACGAACAAACACAAGCAATGAATTTCACAGAACTTTCTTTTATTATCTAGTTTGACAGTCAGTCATAACGGAAAAAGAACATAAATGAACTACTTACTGTAGATTTTCTTTAGGGCTTTATTATGTGGTACTGGATCGGTTAGAGATCTTCCGATACCAGTGTCACCTCCGATACTGCCTAAAACGATGGTATCGGGAAGTACTAGAGTATATGCAGCTGTCTGATACCACATAATAAAGCCCTGAAGAAAATCTATGTTTATTTATGTTCGTTTTCAGTTATAACTGATTGTCAAACTGCATAATAAAAGGAAGTTCTGTGGCATTCATTGTTTGAGAGTTTAACCTAGCCAGACCGACAACAAAGATAGAAATTACGTACATACAGGGATAGCAGTATACAGTTGTTAAAGCATAGTAAAATTTATCACACACCGGCATCGGCTCAGTACTCGGTATCGGCCAATATGCAAGTTCAGGTATCAGAATCAATATCGGGAAGCAAAAAATGGTATGGGACCATCTCTAGGATTGGTGAATAAACTCCAGTACTTCCCGATACCAGTGTTTTAGGCGTTTTAGGCAGTATCAGAGGTGATACTGGTATCCGAACATCTCTAGTCAATACTGCAACGATATTGTAGTGTTGACTATTCACAAAATATTTACACAATGAGATTTTTGATAAATAATCATCAGTAATGTGGATATAATGACCAAGTGGGTAAAGGCAAATAATTGAACAGTTACAACAGTCTGGTAAGTTCAGAAAATGACAACTTTATTGTAATGCAGCCTTTAAAACCAGGAAAAGACAACACTTATGCCATATTACGAAATCCAAAATCTAAGACAATATCTATATATCTGTCTCATATCATGATATTGATATAATATTGATATATTGTCCAGCCTTAATTACAACTCAATGTTCCCAGGTGAATCCCTTGCATTTCCTAAATGTCATCTTTTTGGAAACATCCTTGTGTTTGCCTGCATGGGATTGATGATTATTCAATGGGTTAGTAATATTTGAATATCACCAAACTTGGAGAAATAAGGCTAGAGTCTTTACAGTGTCCAATTGTGAAGTCTAGCTGTGTTTGGTCTTGTTTTTGTTAGAAAAAGAAACCATGTAGACGTTTTTTATTGTATTGTATTTTGAGTAATTTCATTGGCTCCACAAATGATTAGGCTTGCTCTTTGCTAAATACAAAAATACAAAAAAAGGCTGTCTACTGTATTTCCGTAGAGCAATTACCACATGTTGCCACATCTCTGTGACAAGGTTGGGACCTAGAGGGACGTTTGGTTCAGATTAGCTGTGGGGCTCCTAATCCTACCCCTCGTGCCTCCCAATTGTGTTAACTAACCCACTTACATTAAAATATGGCTTCTTCCTATGCAGGAGTTCAGGCCTTAATTTGCTCTTGCACGCCATAAAGTATAAGCTTATACCTTTCCCCGTACTTCGGTATCCAATTACTGTCAGCATAATGTAAACTGTCGAGCCGACTGCCTCCCTGTGTGTCCACCACCTCAGCTCATAAGGTTGTCAAAGAGGACAGATATCCTTGAAGGAAGACATTTGGTGTCATGTTCATTTAGTCGGTCATGTAATAAAAAGGGAAACACAAATCAGTGTTTCTGGTAGACTGTTGTTCCCCTCTCTGAATGGTGTCGTTGCTATAGTCCTAAGCATTGCCTCTGATTTGCAAAACATTTAATGGGGAAGTAGTACATACAGACACAAGGCTGGATATCTTTTTCTGTTTACCTCAGACATTTTGCTTGTTTTTCTCCAAGTAGGCCTATAGCATCAACATGTTATTTTTCTGTGTACACTGACACAGTGCTGATGCTTTTAGCTCATCCTTATGCAAACTAATTCTACATTCACTTTTGTATTGTGAATGTCTCTAGCCACTGCCCCAGTATATAAATGAATTGTTGTGGTAATGATCCTGTATTTGTGTTTGAGACATCAGATGGTAAGTGATCTATGTTTGCTTTTCAGCTATTTACCTAGTCCTTGCCAAATGTTTTATTGTCATAATGTGCTGGGCTATAAAGAATAAGCTCATTTGGGAGCCTGGCATGTTCTAAATTGATTCCTGGTTAGCCCATGCCTTCCTGGCACTATATAACCTTCACTAGCAGCTGAGGAAAATGGATGGGTCCTCTCATATCTTTTCTTTTTTGGGGGAAAAGAGTAAGGTCCTATTCAACCTGCTGTCACGAAGAGCTATTCTTTTTTTGTGATCAATGGTTTCCATTATTTTATAACATGAAATAGACATCAGCAGGATGTGCACTGTTTATTCTTGTGTTCATTTCCCTTTGGTCCCACAGTATGCAATGTTCCTTGTTTCCCTCACATATTGAGAAGAATGGAAAGCACAACTCACATAAAAGACACAAATTCTTAAGGTAGGATGAAAAAAGAATGACATTAATAAAAGGATCTAAAGACAAAAATGGGTTTGATCCTCCCTTTTTCATGCTCTTCCTCGAAAGTGCTCCGCTCTCAGAGCATTTCAGACAAATTGCTGTAATACTCCCTCTACAATCAAGTGTCTACAGTGGTAGCCTCTCTCAGAGTAGCCAGTTATTGGTGCTAACATGGGTGTTCTCGTTCATTGACTGAAGATCAATTTGATCCCAATGCTGAGCACCCACTTTTAGTCTGTGCGAAACATATGATATACAAATCATATACAATCATATATAATATGATATTACAGATTTGAATTAGACAACCTTTCCTGTAATGTCTTGTCTCGCCAACGTTGGCATGCACACAGGAGCCTTAACTGTGATTCTGTCTAGGAGTTACACATGAAAAGACTCTTCATTTGGTTGTGAGGAATCCAGATGCCCTGCTGTTCACTACTACTACTACTAGATGCTGAATTTGAAGAACATGGTTGAGTTGCAGCACACTGTGTAAACCTAATTGTTTGTTTCCACTCGTTCAGCCCCGTGCACTTGTTTTCAAACCCTGTCTGTACAGTAAAACAGCATAGCAGATTTGACTAACTTAAGCATATTTGAAGATTTCTGCAAGTCTGAGATGGCAGATGAACTGTGTTAATGAGCTTTTGTGACTGGCATGCACATTGAGTTGGTCCGATTCAGGGATTTGATCCCAAAACTTGGACGGCTAAATCCGCCGAGGAGAGAGAGAGAGAAAAGAGAGAGAGATAGAGAGAGAGAGGAAGAGAGAGAGAGAAGGGAGAAGAGAGAAGAGAGAGAGAGAGATAGAGAGAGGAGAGAGAGAGAGTAGAGAGATAGAGAGAGAGAGAGAGAGAGAGAGAGAGAGAGAGAGAGAGAGAGAGAATATGTTTAGGATCTACAATTGTATCATAAGTATCCTGTTTACTGTGTTACTGTATTATTATATCAGATGTATTTACTCCTTGTTTTTTTATATGTATGTTTCTTATGCTTTGGCGACACAGGTGTATTTTTTGTCAGAGAGATTTTTTTTTGATTTCCCCAAGTACAGTTTTGGAGTAGTAAAAAATGATGGACTTTTACTGACTTTATGTCTTATGAACTACCAGAAAGAACATTTACTAGAAGGTATAGTTGTACACCATGACAAATCTTGGTGTAATTGGCTCTTGCCGTCCAACACAATATGAACTCACAGACTTAAGCCTGTCCTCTTCACTTTTTGCTGTGGCGACTACATGCAGCTACGAATTCACTATTCTGTTGACATGCTCGGTTTTATAATTGTGTTCTTTTAATTATAGGCTTTAGATTTTATTTATTTTATTCTAGCTACAACATATATTGTGTATGCTGCTGAGTCCGAGTAACACATTTTGTTCCTTCTTGTTTTTAACATGCTTAAGTGACAACAAACTATCTGAATGATACTCGTAAGTGACCTGTGACTGAAATCTTTTCACCATGCATGTCTAGAATGAGTTTTGTCTGTCACTTGTAGCGCAGTGGTGCAGTAACGTAGGATTAGATTTTAATACATCACAGTCAGGCGTTGAAACCGGATGAACAGCAGGGTAGACGATTTTATCTCTCAATTATTTCCCGAGAAGTAACATTCGCCATCTGTTCATGTGGCGGCAATGCTGGATACCGCTCATTCAAAGTGACGCTGCCACGTGACATCACCCTCTAAAGATGTAATCTCTGAAGATGTTGGCACCAGGAGAGGTTTTTCTGTAAAAGGCCTTGTACAGAGTCTTGAATCAACATGAAAGACGTGCATGAGAAGCTGCAGATGAGGCGAAGTGTTTTACTTCTTTCTGTTCTTCTTTCTCTGACGTCTTTTGAGAGTGTGGTGTGGAATGAAAGAAACTACTTTGTCTTTGAAAGTTCCCAAAGTCAGTCAGATGTGAGTGGGAGGAGTAGATACAGGGGATGAATTTCTTCAAGAGGAGGATTATATTATCTGTTTGAATTGGTTACCTTGCCAGATATCTTTAATGTTCCAAAAACCTAATTTGGACATCATTATACTTATTAAGTGAAGTTTTGGTCTACTCTACACTCCAACTGCAAGAAATATCTCTAACACGGCTTTCCCTCTTGACCTCTGCTGTTGATAGACAGACTGGAGTTCCTTGTCCTGTTGCTGTCTCACCCGCCAGCCAAAAATGCTTGTTGACACACCAGTGCAGTGCGTTTGCTGTTTGTGCACATTTAAAGCACACCGTTGCTGCTGTCTCTCCAACACTGCACACAAGGCGTAATTTACCATGTTTAGGGTTCTTCCTAGTCTGGCTATCACCAGACCAGCCGAGCTCAATAGATTTGAGATCAACGGGCATAGTTTAGATGACTTTGTACGCAACTGGATAGTCCACCCAATCAGACCAATGATCCGGGTGACGTAGAGGCTTTGCTGGCGTTTGGTGGCCGCTATGTTGAATGTAAACAAGAAGCAGCTTGGTCGCTTCTCTATCGTCATCGTGTTAAACCTGCCAATAGTGCTTCAAGTAGATAATCCAGTTTGGGATTGGTTCCCACAAAATTGTGAACTGAAGCAGGAGAATTAAACGTGCTCCTTTCCAGACCGAGCTGCACGGCGCCGGCCGAGTGGGCGGGGTTTACCCACTCTAGGCTTTTCCTTTTGGCATCCCCCAAAGAGATTTTAGCTAGCTCCAAAGGAAAATCCCCAGCACCAAAATTACAAGTAAAAAGGGAATAAAAATGGCGATTTTTCCTTTTATTGTCCTCTCTTAATGTGTTTAAGAGCCATTTACCAACTTTAATCCAGTTTGTTAATTGCAGTTTAATTTTCTCAAGCATAATATACATTTTTGTTTAACAAAATTGTTAGAAATAACAGGAAAATGCAGAGATTCTGTCAAGTAAGGTAACGCAGACTCTTTGTCTTTACTGTACGCTTGCTGATCCTGGTTACCGTCATGCGAAGCCTAACCATTATCCTTAACCAAATTCGGTTGTCATTCATGGTCCTAAACTAATTTGTCCTCTCAAAGATGGTACAGGCTCACACACATACACAAACCATGCATGTCACAGTTTCAGTTGATCTTTCAGTCTAGGGCTGCACAATTAATCAAATTTTAATCGCAATCACGATTTTGACTTTCCACGATCAAATTTGCGTGTCTCCGGGTTTCTTGCAAAGCCCATCTACCGCTACTACCGTCTGATCATGTGCCAGTCAGAGTAGTCACAGAGGACAGAGTAACGGGAG
>NC_045752.1:5490472-5511371 GCF_008692095.1 Etheostoma spectabile
CAGAGCAGTCGGTTATACGTCGGTCTTAAGGTTTGCCAGTTTACCAGTAAACGCAACATTTTGTCCCGTCTGTTGTTTTTCAGACAACAGCAGTGACCAGTGCTAGTCGGTGCTAGTTAGCGTCTGTTAGCTGTTAGCTCCTCTAGGATGTCCTCGGATCCGCTGCAATGCTGTTTATATGGATATGGTTTAATTTTGCGTTACATGACCCATTTCGTCTGTAAAGCCATGCCTGTGTGGGATCTCTCCTCTACTACTCTCCACTTAATCCGCGCCCGGCCACACAGCGCCCGCCGGTCCACACTTCTGACATTTGTCCACAGTTTTAATTTTTTATTAACACAGCTGTACATTGTTAAGTATGAGAGGCAAACCAGTATTTGTACCAGTGTTTCCGCGGGTAACTCTGCTATCGCGGCCGCCACGGCGAAGAACACAGAAGAAGTTACTGAATGCAACTAACTTCAGTTGGTAGAGTAACAGCGTGTGAGACAGAGCTGCTGGACCTGGGCCAGAGATGTGACCCATGGCGAGAATATCATAGTTCATAAAAATGCAGCGCAGTGAAGATACAGACGTTTCATACACACAACGTGTGTGTTCGCCATTTGACCCGTGCTGGACCCGTTCATAATGAGTCATCACACTCCCTCTCGCAGTTATAAGTAGCCTATGTGACGATAAAATGAGTTTTGGTTAAAATCAACAAATAATCGTGAGAATAATCGCGATCAAAATTTTGATCAAAATAATCGTGATTATCATTTTGGCCATAATTGTGCAGCCCTATTTCAGTCTATACTTTAGCTTCCCAGTCCACATCTATACTGTGGCTCACTACTTCATATTTATGTGATCAATTTCTAATGGCTCACTGTCTAAATAATTCCCACGCCATCTGCCAGCATTTTAATTACATGAGCAGAAGAGTAAATATACTTGGTAATTCCTCGCTAGATGGATTTTTTTATTGCCTGCTTCAACTGGAGGTTTGGCTTTGAGTTGTTATGTCTCCAAAGGGAATTATAGACAGTGACACACCTTCAGTTCAGTGTGATGAGGCCTGTATCGTCCACCTTGTCTTTTGGTCCCCATTCCTTTGCTTCTGCAGCTTGTGCTTGCAGGTTCCCATGGGTATGAGCAAGTGGCTGTACAGCTAGCTCAAAGACCCCACTCCAAAGAGGTCCCGGAAGAGCCGGAAGCAGTGGCTGAACGGATTTCACATTTACACACTGGGCAAGAGGGGAGCAAGGGAATGGTGCTGCTCCTGTGACAGGCAATACACAGCCACAGTTAATGAAGTGTTTTTAAAAGGGGCCCTCCTAGGAAGTGGGGTGATAAGCAGCTGTGAAATATATGTACGCCGTTTTCACTGCCACATCAACTCCTTGGATACCTCCAGTACATCTACTCAGCCCTGCATTGTGAGCATTTCATTAGACGGCTCAAAGTCAAACTATACGCTTTGCATTGTAGTTGGCTACATTTCATTGCCTAGAAGCTCCTATCTTCCTCCTCTTGCTTGTTTTCTTTCTCGCTCCCCCTTCCCCTTATCCCTCCTTCCATTCATGCTTCAGCGGGCCACCTAAGGGGGAATGCACGCGTTTCCCTTTGCCTGGTGACAGCTTGCAGGGAGATGTGGGCAGCGTTCCTTCTCAGCTTGAGGAACTAGGAGAAGAGGGAAAGATGTTACGGATTAGGGCTTCCACAGAGAGGAACTCCGCTGGGTTGATTTGTTCTAGTGAGCAACAAGACGAGTGGCTTTTTGTTTTCTTCATTGTAGCATCCAGTAATTGAGAAGGGAAGATGGTATTATACGATATATACCAAGGGGCAGGAGTGAGCTCATTTAGGGCAGTTTCTCTGCATATTTCTAAATGAGTGGATGTGTACAGTATTATGTAGATTGGTTGATATATGATATAGTAATGTGCAATCGTTTTAACCCTCAACAAGCAAATATGAAATGACGACAATACATTTTAAATGTCTTCAAATTGTTTCAAAGTGCTGAAAGCTCTGATACAGAGTATAAACTACTGCCCTTGGGGAAGATGTGAATGCAAAAACCCATTCAGGGCTGTCGTCAGAATATGATACTTTCAGAGAACATGATGTCAAAGACTTTTGAGTGCGGTACTGTTCTTGCACTTTTTGCACAGTACAGGTGTTGCAGTATTTATCAGCGCTCAGTATGACATGCACACACAGCTCACAGCACAGTTATTACATGATGCCTGGCTTGCTCAACAGGTCCTGATTGAAAGAGCTTTCCTGCTTTGGACACAGGATCGTTTGCAAAACAACTTTGTTCTAGTGATCTTGAGTGTCGTATTTTTATAGGAAAGTCTTAGGTCTATTTCCTAGCCGGCATGTTTGGATGTTGGACATGCTTTAAATTCCAAAGGCATATTTATTAGCCTTTCTAATTACTTTCCACAAAATCTTGGCCCGGGTTTTTGTTTATTGTGAAGTCTAAGATTGCTGAAAGAGCGGAGAAGGGAAGATGGATAGAAGGAGAGGATATTTGATTAGACCGTAAACTGCTAAAAACAGTGCACAAAACAAAGTGGCCTTGCAATACATTTTACCTTATCTTAAACCTGTAATGTAACATTTGTGTCAGAGAAGTGATGCTTTAACTCTTTTTTTGTTGATCCTCTGTTCACATTACACACTAACTTTCCCTGTAATGCAATTCAGTATATAACTCCCCGTAACTGCGGTCTCACAAAACTCCACATAGATGACACACTCAACAAACATTGATCAAAAGTAGCTTCACGCTAATACTAATTATGGTTTTTTTTCTACTAAATGGTACCTCCTCAACTCGGACTGCGGTGCCCCGTCCTCCTTTTTCCATTGCAGACTAGTACCGCCTCAGGCGAGCGTGGCTGGTCGTCATAGCAGGAAAGTGACCTAACGTGACACAAACAGAACGTCAAAGGTGTGTTGTTTTTGATTCTCGGCATGTGACTGTTGCCACAGCCAGAAGACACATTTAGTTTCAAAAGAAGCTGGAGGCAGCAACAACAACTGAATGGCTAAACAATTTAAAAATAGCGGGTTTGTTCAGGACACCCCCCCGTCTGTCGCCAGCAATGATGACGTAGTGATTAGTGACGATTCTCTCCGACCAATCTGTAGTCTGCACGTTTTCACATCACGTTTTGGTATTGCCTCAGCTCGCTTGGAACCTCGACTGAGGTAGTACTAAAAAAAAGTATCTTTTGGCAGGTACCAGTGACTTTTTTTAGTAAAGGAAAACAAAAAAGGCGACTAGAGTGGAGGCGAGTCAAGCAGGTACCATGCAGTGGAAAAACGCTTTCTGCAGGGTTATTTATTAAATTGCATTATATTGTAGTTATGGTATTGTGATCAAATCTTCTATGTTCCACTGCTTGACTTTGAATTACCAATGACCACCAGTCAATAATGGCAGCCTTCCAGCTTCTTAAGTTTCGGGGTAGAGAAGTTTTCTTGTGCACTTTCCACTGTCCATGTAAACCTTGTACCGCTGCAGGTTTTGCTTTTATGAGAATCACTGAATGAAACTTTGACTCCAGTGACTTCTCCTCAGCTGCTGAGCACCCATTTTAAAGCTTACTGCACTGTTAGAAAACAACTTAGTGTGTATGCTCTGTTATCTATTACAAGGCAGTTTGATGAAGGCTTTTTTTTTGCAGTCTGGCTTGCAGTAGAGTAATTCATCGACTGGTTGAGACTGACGGCTAGATCTGTTCATCAGGGTGGTCTGTGCGGGATGTGGTTGTGTGTCTTGAGTGAGTTTGTGCGTGGCTGAGAAAATGATTAAGTTCCATTGTCCTCATGAGAGTATTTGGTCCTAATTAACCCACTTTTTTATGACTGTATCCTGCATGTAAGCACAGTTTTCCCTTCACACACCATCAGACGTACTACTGTGTCTCTCATGGTACATTCCCAAGAAATACATTCCCTAGTAGACATTGGCTTGTAATACTAGAAACTTGATTGCTGTTCTGTATCAGTGAGACTGAAGTCATTTCATCTCTGCGAGTGGAAGTGCTTCCAAGAAGAACATTGGCAAAGCATTTAAAGAGATTGAGCATGGAGCCTGATTGCAACACACAGAGACGCAACCATTCTCCATTTCGAAGCCTTTTACTTTAACGTGCGATACACTTTGAGCAGTAGAGAGTGTATGAATATAGATTGGTTGCGTGTGTGTGTACTTTTGGAGACCGAGGGTGATTCGCCCAGGGCTGAGGATGTGAACAAAACACGCAGGAGACATAAGCTTTACAATTTTAACTGTTCTTTAACAGAATGAGTTCTCCTGCTCACTTATTGTGTTTATATTTATACAAGGGTTTAATTCAGAAACAAGAAAAAGCAAAGCGGTAGGCCTTTGGCGCAAGGATCGTGTGTGTGTGTGTGTGTGTGTGTGTGTGTGTGTGTGTGTGCCTTCAAGCGCACTTGTGCAGTGGTGCAAAAGAACTTGCTAAAGTGGAGTATAGATCAGAGGGTGTGGTGATTAATAGATATCCTCTCCTGCAGTTACATCACATGTCTCATGGCTCATAAACTGTTTTGCCAATCACAGTGACGACAATAGAGACAAAATAAAGTTATTTAAAAAAAGAACAGTTTGATGAAGCAGTGTATGTGATAGCAGCAATCATTGCTATTTTACTCATTATTCTACTGTGTTTGAAGTTGTAAATGCTTACATTATATCTTGAAATGTTAGCAATGTAATACAAAAAAATAAAAAACTGTTTTTAAAAGTTTAAAAGTTGTAAAGGAGGCTCTGACACACACACACACATTTTCGGACTACCATCTCCAAAAAAATCAATTACATCTCTTTCAAAAATCTGTGACTTTGTTACTCTAGATAATCCACAGAACACAGTGTCAACTGTTTTCATAGATTTCTATGGACTATTTAATTGGATGAAAAAACTTTATCTCAACTATCTGGGTGGGCAAATACCAGGAGAGGCAAGTAAGAACGTATGTGTGTCTTTGTTTGTAATTAAGGAGACGTTTGGACAGTGAGAAAGCCAGACTTTAGTCTAGTTAGTCCAGTGCATCATTCTTTTTAATTCAATTTGCCGTTCTCTTCTCCTCTTCAGGAGGAGTGGATCTCGTCCTCTCCCCTTAAACTGTTCGTCAGTGGTTCACTCCTGCCAACTTCAGAGATGAGTGCCAAGTCAGCCATCAACAAGGAGGTCTTCATACCCCATGATGAGAAGATGCTTGCTGCAGTGCAGGTGAAGCGGAGGACCAAGAAGAAGATCCCCTTCCTGGCCACTGGTGGTCAAGGAGACTACATGACTTTCATCTGTGTCTCAGGTCAGAAGACACATGAAAAGCTCTGCTCTTCTCTTCTCTTCAAATGTGTCTGTGTTAACTGGCGTGTGTGTGTGTTTGTGTGTTTTAACACTTCTTCATTGTCCTATTAATGTTCACACTGATGTGTTTACGTTTCCTGTGCCAATAAAATCGCACTCTAAATCAATTTAACTGCTGGGCTTTAGGTCAATCCTTTTTAAATAGATTAGATCTACACAGAAAGTGAATAATTGTTTCAACCGAAATTGAGGTTTTAATTATTTTTAATAATAAACGTTAGCTGTGATATTGCTTGTTAGTTGAATAGGCCATGCATATTATTAATAAGGACAATAGCTAGAGCATATTAATTTCACTGCCAGCAGAACTGCTTATGAAGATCAATGACATTTTCTGATCCTACCATTTAAATGTTTATTAAACTCCGCCTTGGCAGCAGCAGATTCCATCACTCATCGTTTAAAGTTGCTTAATGGCGTCTAGGAGGAATTTTTATCAGTGCGGCACAAAGGCCAGTGCAGACTCTCTGTGGGGTTTCAAAATCCACGTTGCCTTCCAGAAGTCTAGTAACTGTGTTTACACTGTTATGGGGCTATTGCATCAAAGCCATTGGTGTGAAGCGCAAGTCACAATTAACAACAGGATTCTTTCATTAATTTCATTTCTCCTTTGATGTGGAAATAAATGTTGCTTGAAATTCACTTGTTCTTATGCCAGTTCTCATCAGTGATCACCTACCCAGCAGCAGCCTTCACCTCTGTATCCCGTTTGAGCTTTGCTGCTCCAAAATTGATTAACGTCAGTAAAAAGCCTAGTAACTACTTAGGCTAAGGACATGATCTTGTAGGTTTCTTGAACAGAAAACATGACAATATATGGACATATTAGAGATTGATCTTGCGTGGGAACTGTTAGTTTGAAACCCAAATGTGGCCTAATTGCTCAGTCTATTCATTTCATTTCCCAGAGCCCAAAGAGATGTTTTGAAATGATTGTTTTGTCCAACCAATTAAAGATATCCAATTCACTTTACAGTGGTAAGAAAACGTAAAGTCTCTTGTTGAAATCTGCAATGGTTAACCTTTTTGCTTGATAAATGGTTTAATTATTAAAATTATTGGTAACTGGGGTGGCTCTGGGGTTTAAGGCGCTGACCATGAAGCGCAGTGCCCCCTGTTTGTCCCAGGACTTGGGATTATTCCCCATCACTCTCCTTATTTCCTTGTATCAATCTACTTCTTAGTTTTTAATAAAGGCAAAACATTTCCACAAAAATTTATGAATTAACCAGATTTAACTAAACTAATTGACTAAAAGCCATTTTGTGTGCGTGTGGTTGGAGCAACAGTCAGTGACTCCAGCCTTGCAGTAAGGATGTAGAGGTCTAATGTTGGACATGTTCGACTAAAGGGACTGTGAGATGTTGCATTCTTTACTTTTTATATAACCCTGCTGAATAGGTGTTCTTTCTGTTTTGCTGTATGGGGGATGCAAGTGGGAGTCAATGGCCTTTTTTTAACGTAGGACTGAGAAAATTCATTCACTGCCCTCCTTGCTTGTTTTAAGTAGAGACATCACGCTATTTATTCCCTTTGCTGAAAAGCCTTTTGTCATTCAATGTTGATGTTATTTCTAAAGGAGGAACATTTTTTTTATCGTATTATCCTTTTCAGTTACAATATGCTGTGAAATTGTGTTGCAAAATGTTATAAAACAAATCAAACTACACAGTTTTTGGCCACAGCTAGCATTACCACAATTGCCCCGAATTGATGTCTTGCACTAGTTAGCCTATTACACGTTTTTTGTTGTTGTCTGCTGACATTGCTCTATACTAACAGTCTCCTGACTAAGCTGCTGTTTTGTATCACTTGTGGTCACATGAACAGCAGTGAAGGCAAGCAGTGTTTTGTAGTTCACTTAGTCATGTGGCATTTCTTTAAGCCTGCCACGCATTGTTTGAATTGTGCCTGTGTTTGGGTTCCCGTGCATGTACTCTATAGCCAAACCATGAGTGTGAAACCAGTGCCTCCCAGCACATTGGAGATACAAGGCTGGTGTGTGGGACTTTGAGTGTTCAGCATTTGTGTGTAAACTATGTGAAAGCACTGTGTGTACAAGGGTGGGGGAAGGGGGCTGCTGACAGTCTCATGGCTACAGTAGCAGATAGTTGAGAGATGAGGGGCCATACAGTGGCAGAGTTATGTAATCTGTGGTATGTCACGACCAAAGGAAGCTAACAACATGATGAGCTGTACTATAGAGACTGCTACGGGCACTTCACTCTCAAACAGGGTGCCAGGATGAAACACTAGGCCGTCACCACTGCTCAAGCTCCAGAATCATTTGCTGTTATATAAACGTATACAATTATTAAGTTAATCGCCAACTATTTTGATAGTCGATTAATTGTTTTTTTTTTAAATAATCCCCATGAATTCCCATTGGCATGAATTGGAGCCATCGCATCCATCATCCAACAGTTTTAAACAAGTGTTCTCTGGTGCAGTTACGATAAGAACACAACACCGAGTTTGCCAGCATGTAAGCATGTCGTACATTACCGAGCCTGTTTGTAACCCTAGGCTACCGTTATCTTCGCTTCACCTGTTCAACTAACTTTAGCATTTTAAATAGCACACTGTCCTGCTGTTACAGACATGGATTTACCACAGACAATTGCCTCGTTCAGAGACTCATGGCAGTGCGTTGCTGCTGAATGAACATAGAGGAAACACAGTGTATATTTGCCGTTACATTTGGCAGAAGAAAAAAAAAACTTATTCAGGCCTGATGGGGGATACTGTTGGCCTCATAAGACTTATAGTTGAAATACATACAATGACTTGAGTACATGAGTTTCTTATCCATTTGGAATAACTCACTGCTTTCCCAGGCATGTGATATGGATGTTATGGAATTGACCTTGTAACCACAGCAGGCAGTTTGAGCTGTCTTTTCAGTGTGGGTTTTTAAATTGGCTAATCACATGGCTTTTTGTCTACAGATCTACAGTACATCTATCAGTGCAACAACAGGACTTGGACAGCTGCTACTTGAAGAGCAGTGCTTCTTGTTTTAGAGTTACATGTGGCTCTACAAAAACAAGATCGGTTTGGCTCACATAGCTAACTGTTGTTTGGCTTTAGGGTGAAATCTTACAAATCAGTTGTACGTCACCAAAGAGGAAAACAATACTATTCGGAAATTCCCTGTAGCAATAAACAGATTTTCATTTTTGTCCAAGGCCTAAATCAGTAGTAGGCTATCTGAGTAGACAAAATGCTACTACATGTTTTTGGTACATGATAAAAGTCATATTCATGTTCTAACCTTTTTTGTGTGGTTTGGACAAACGGCTGCATTTTGTCCACTTTACTTTGCAGTGTGCTATCTGGCAGGTACCATTCTGGGTCTTAGTCTACTTCCGAGTGGAATCTGGTCTAGTTTCTGGTGAGAACACAACGCAGGACCATTGACAAGATCATGTGAAATATATAGGCGATACAAATGTAAAGCTAAACTAAACTGATTCCTTTGCTAATCATGGTAACCATTTTCAATGTTATGTTGCAGAATGGAGTCAGGATATATCATTTCCTTCCTAGTTTTCTAGCTGTTGTTTCTAGCTGTCACTATCAAGCACTATCAAGAGTTTTGTAAGCTCAGCATGACCATCAGAGGATAAAAAACCCTCCAAGCACAGTGACGGGAAGTGTTTCCAGACTTGTTTGTCATAAGCCAGTGTGAACCGAAAGTCTGCAGACTAGAGCTAAAATGCAACAATTGGGCACACAGCCTAAAGCACTAAAATGGTTTGTGATTTTTTTTTTTTTTTTTTTGTTATCAAAATTAGTTCATTAATTGACTTATTGTACCAAGTATGGTACAAAACTAAAGTCGGCGGTCTTGCTCTGGCTTCACTGCACCTCTGTGACCGATAGATGCTTCTCGTCTGTGCTGTGATGAGATTGCTATGATGTCTTTGATCTTATACATGTTCACACAGAGTTTCTCAACTACACACAGAAATGTATGTTAGCGCTTTCACAACAGCATCAGGGGCCTTGATGACATAGCATAGTGCTGGAGCTGAGCCAAAAGCTCAACATGGACCAAGTTGGTTAGTGAGCTTTCTCTTTGATCACTGGGCCTCATGCGGTGCCTTTATGGCTGGACCTCAGGGCTGAAACACTGGACCGCCCACAGAATGTTTGGCAGCAGAGATGTGGAGCCAGTTGAGCTAGATAAGACACTGTGAAAGTTGACTGGTGGTATAGCCTATTGGTTTTTCTGATCTGAGAGGAAAACACATTTTCTTCCTTTCCCATCCCATTGCTCCTTCGAGCAATCCTCATGAGTTTCACACCTTCTTTTGCCCTTATTGTTTACATCCTTGTCTGTGTATGTGTGATAGCTACAGGTTGCTGGCTTTGGTTTCTAAATCATATTAAGGAATGCCATCCCCTTGATTTCAACTATCTAACTTAGTTTGATTGATGTAAGCCAACCTAGTCTAATATGATATAAGCATGGTTCTAACATGATTTTAACAGTATCCAGGTTTCTGACAATGTATACAGTATGTATTCTCAAACCGGGAGAAGGCCTCTTCCAGGTGTCTGAATCTAGGAATTTACTTTTACATATGCACATTGCACATATAACACATAACTGGGACACTCAATCATAACCTAAGACTGTGTGCACACATAACCATACTCATTTATGCTTTATGTTAATATGTTAATTTTCTGTGGGAAGCATGTGGGCATCCACGTTTTATGGATGTATTCATGCACAGTGTGTTAATGCAGGCATGTTACTTTGTGGGATGGTTAACATGTTAGATGTTAATTGTATGTGTAGGCTGTGTGTCCTGTGTTTGTCATCCTGAGAATCTCATGCTGTTGTCTTGGTGAGTGTGCACATTTTTTTGTGTGGTTTGATGTAGTGTTTTGTTTATCTGTGTGGTGTTTGTTTTTGAAAAGTAGAGTATTCTTCTCTATCCCACCTGGCCAGTTGGAGGTTGAATAACGTAAAGTAGGAAGGATCTACTTAATCGTATGATGTATAGGGATTATTTCATTTGATGACAACTGTAAATATAACTGTAAAGACGGTACCAAAATTCTGAAAACATGATTGTACTTGTTTTTCTATAGTACCGTAGGGCACAGATAAACAGAGCCTCATCTCCATGGATGTACTAAGAGAACGCTCATCTCTGTGCACTGACGGCTTGACCTGACCGCAGTCAGGCTCTGGCTTTATCGTACATCTACAGCAACTGCTTTCACGTCTTTAACTGGAGCTTCCAAACAGAAACTACATTTTCTCTGCCGTTGTCTGTCACACGATAGCTAACGTTACTGACATTAGCTAATTTTAGCACTTGTTTTGGCGGACCTCTATAACATCAGTTAAGTTAACTTTAAGCAGCCCGGTTCTATGTGAGAAATAACAACAACGACAGAGAGAAACAGACGTGACTAAACATGCTTGCTGTGTGGGAGTTCTGGGTGAACCGCACGCTGGCTGTGTGGTGATGCCAGGCCTCAAATCAGTGAGCTGTGGGTCCAGTAGACTGTTTTCTCCAGAATCCATGTAAATCACGCTTTCCTTGCCCCCTTCACTCAAACCTCTCCACTCGACACCAAAACAGTAACAGAAAGTTAAGAGAGAAAAAAAATGGAAAAACAGTGAATTGACGATGTCCCTCCCCCCAAGTGTTATCCTAAAATACTAATTATGAAGGAGGACATGGGATTTGTTTGTTTTTTCTTACCGTGGTATCGACTTGATATCGAGAATGAAATTTCATTGGTATTGGTATCAATGACTTTTTTGTGTGCGTTTTGTTTTACACACTGTGGTATCAACTTTGATATTGATTATTGTGTAATTTTGGTGGTATCGGTAGAGACTACTAGATGTTTGGTATTGTGACATATGGTAATGTAGAATATAGATTACACAGTTACCACACCAGTTTGTTTATTGCGCTTTCCACTTCACTCCCTTCATCATTAGCAGCCTTGTGACTATTGATTAGATGGTGAGATGGATGGGCAAGCAGATCGTTTAGCTCATTGGTATATTCAGCTGCTTAGAAAGTCAGATTAGTTATGACTTTGCTTACTCAATCCAAGAAAACATCAGTCTAACTTTCTGTAAATACATATTAGGTTGTAGGTGTGTTGCCAAGGTTAGTCCATCCTTATACTGTAAATCCAGATAGAAATAGAAATGAGAGACCATGGATACATATTTCGAAAGATCTGGGAGGTGTTAACACTGCCCCATAAAACCATAAAGATTGCATGGTTTCAAAGATATACAGAAGGTATAAAGTTCAAAGTTAGAAAATGTGAGTTTTCTCTCAGTTAAACGTGGACTCAGAAAGAACTTGATGCGGTAATAAACAAGTTTCTAAAATAGTTGGTGCTACATTAGGGTGTAGGTAAAACTATGACTTTAAGGAATAGTTTGACATTTTGGGAAATAAAATGGGAAACAGCTAGCCTTGGCACATGTTCTTATCAGCATTTTCGGGTTTAGTTTTACTTCAACATTGCATCCAACTGGTAGAACTTTTCTAAACATCTCAGGGAGTCTGGACAAATGTTTGTTATCGAGGTTTAGCCAGGCGTGGGTGTGCGGGTGGTCTGTGCTCTGTTGTGAAGAATGTTGCCTTCTGTGGGTTTCTCACAGGGCCAGTGTAGCAGCAGTGACTACAGCTGGCCTCCCGATATTTACTGAGAGCAGATCAGCTCATTTTCGTGCCAGACTACTCTTTAAAACTTGGACTGTCTTCACCCTTCACTCTTGCCCCCTCTTATCATGTAATCCTCCTTCTCAAGCCCTCTCTTCCAATCTCCTCTTGGCCAAGTTGGGGGGGTGTCTAGGAGACCTAAGACAGAAGGTACATGGTAAGAGAAGGAAAGGGCAGATAGCAAAATGGAAAGATTTAAGAGATAGAATGATGATATTAAAGAAGCTTTGGAACAGTATGCAGGAAAAGATGTCAACACACGCTAGGACTGTCACTTCACTGTCAGAAGTTTGAGATTTTTTAAATGACAGAGCTATCATACACACAGACATGCTTTTTAAGTGTTAAAATACATATATTGAACATTCATATTAATTTTATATTCATTAAACACAAAAAAATCTTTCTTTGATATATTGTCATTTACAAATTGTTTGTTGTTAAGAACTAAATTTGAGTGTCGATGGATACTAGATGAGGCATAAAATAACAAATTTCTGATGATGGCTTCTGGCCTACTAGTAGAAAGTAGCTCACAGAAATCCGTTTGAGTTCAGTTGTTTGGGAACTGTGTGTCCTCTCCTGTAGCCCAACAAAAGACCTGACAGCAAACTGAATTCTTTGGGTTCTTGTTGAAAATACACAGTAATTGCAATCAGACTATTTCTTTAGTCTAACAGTTGAAAGGCCAGAGTAAAATATTTTAGCTCAAATTGAATTTACTAACATTTTAGTAATTGTACTTGTCCTTGTCCGCCTAAATTAATTAAAAATAAACATAAAAAACTAGTAGGCTATTTGCAGTGGATTAAATCGTTTTTGACCTAATTATTTTGCATTGAAATGCTGACACTCGTCTGTCGGCTCTGACAGCGTTGGATCACGTGCATATGCGCAATATCATAGCCTATGATTTCCAAAAATAGTACTATGTCAGCTTGGGTTATCAGCACAAGAACTGTTGAGGAATATGCAACATAATATAAAGACAATTGTTTTTGTTATATGTTAAAATAACTGACAGACACTATCATTTCTGTTGCTCTGTGCATGTCCTTGGACCGAGCGGCTGAACATAGGAGCTGCTTTGCGGCTGAGACACGAATAGATTATTAATTTAAAGATTTTATTCTATATATACTGTATATTTAAACATGTGGTCAAGCGCAGTGCCTCGCTGTGTTGTATTAACTCTGAAACTTTCTCTTTGAGTCCCTCACATTTTGCGTTTAGTCCATGTGTGACTGTGTGGCGTGCTGGCGCTGTATATGCAGGTTCCAAAACTTTTACCGAGTTCTTTAAACCTCAGCCCTCCACAACAGCAATGGGCCTCATATCCTGAACAATAAAGTCATCAGTTCCTTCCGTGATATTATTTTTGTGTTTGGGTGATAGAGGCTTAACATCCAGTGGGGTCTGGGTGTGTCTGGGGGACGCTACCGTTGTTGCGGGTGGGTACGCCTGCAGTTATAAAACGATTATTAGACTATGAAATATGCCAATTCTGATAAGTTCATATAGCCTACTTAAAACAGACAGGGCAACCTAACGCAGACAAGTTAGCTTACTGTTTTTAGGTGATATGCCATGTTAGTAGTCGAGCTGCGATATGCTAACTGTTGCTTGCAGACTTTTCATTAAAGTATTTTTCTGTTATCTATTTTTGTAAAATGCTGCCACACTGCTGATGTCTTCCGACATGGTAGAGGAGAACTGACTGGAAATTAAACGCACACAAACCACCAAACCAATACTTTCTTGTTCTTTCTTCAATCTGTCCCCAGTGGGTTGGGCTAATCCCAAAAAAATTAAAAACAAGGGTGGTGTCTGAAGACAGACTGTTATCTGTGAAACAGGGGTGCTCTGAAAACACCCCCATTAGCAAGTAGTATTTTCCACCCATAGACTGTAACGGTCTATACTTCCACCTGATGAAATTAACACGGCAAAAAATCGACCAATCAGAATTTTGGTCAAGCCAGAATGTATCGACCAATAAATCGACTAGTCGACTGAGAGATTACAGCCCTAACAAAAACCTCTCTCTTCAGAAAAGCTAGCATGTTTCGTCCAGTCTACAGAGAGTGTGTGTGTGTGTGTGTGTGTGTGTGTGTGTGTGTGTTGGAAAATCAGTACATGCCCCAGTGGTTGTGACCACTGTCTTCACAGTGCTTTTCTATACCAAAGCCAAACTGTCTGTCATCCTTCTGCATCATCCCCTCCTCTGCTCTTTACTGTCCAACTCAGTCCTGCTTGTCTTCTATCCAAACAGGACTTTGGTTCACCGGACAAACCTACAATCTTGCTTCATGATCCCAGAAGTGTGTGTGTGGAAACAGTAGGTTGATTATTTCTAGCAGGAATTTGATGATTGGTGTAGTGGAGCCAGTGCGTGGTTGTAAGTTTGGAAGACATCCTCTAACTCCTCATTCACTCTTTGGCTGAGACCTTGTATGCTTAGAGAATATATTTGACTTCAGGGAGTTATTTGTGGTTAGCTGTGGTTTGCAGCTCATTTATATTGTTAAGTTGTTTCTAGTTGTTGTGGTGTAGAAATGCATTTCCTGTCCTGTTATATTCCTAAATTGAGGTAGTCTTGAGGGAAATTATTCCTGTGTTCAGAATGTACTTCAATTAGTTTGGGTGAGATTGATTCCAACCATTATTTTTAAAAGGAGGGATGCTTAGAGCATGCAGTGTTATCCACAGGAACGATACAGTAAACAAAGATCACACTGTAAAAAAAGTTTTTGATCTGACTTTAAAGTGATACAAGAGGTGGTTCCACTCACAGTCCCAGCTGGTCATTACAACAACACAACTAGGTGTGGTTCTTCTTAACCTAAAGACTCCCCTCTCTTGTTTTGAGTGTTTAGAGTGAGAGAGGTTTAGTTTCTGGCCTCCTTCCTGGGTTGAACCGTTGTTGTTGTGGAAGTATTGATAGGACACGGCAGCAGGGAATGGCCCAGGAAGATGAGGCGATGTGGCCACTTAGGGACCATTTAGGAGGTAATTATTGGAGAAGAGGACCACACCACACATGTTTTTGATACTGTGTACTCTTACCATATGCATTGGCTCACAATCACCGTGTCAACACAATTCCCTGCGTACCTGGAAGAAGTCATCTTTGTCGTGTTCTCAGATTTTGTGTTGTGCAAACAAAGCTTTCACACCAGACCCTTCCTCTCATCTGTGTAGTGTGAAATGAGGGGGAAAAGTGGAGGAG
Source organism: Etheostoma spectabile (assembly GCF_008692095.1). Classification (NCBI taxonomy): domain Eukaryota; kingdom Metazoa; phylum Chordata; class Actinopteri; order Perciformes; family Percidae; genus Etheostoma; species Etheostoma spectabile. Next base: position 5,505,820 of record NC_045752.1, read on the forward strand.
AGGAAGCAAGAGCGAAGAGCCCCAGCTTCATAAAAGTCAGCGATCCATATAATTAGCCAATGCTCTGCTCTTGTCCAACTGAGAGATTTCACAACGAAACATTTAATAACCAACTTCAGTTACTAAATCAAACTGACTTTCCAACACATTTAATTTGGCTGTATTAAGGCGACTAAATTCTCTGAAGATATTGAAAGTACAAATGGCACATATGAAGAAAACATTTTTTATGATCTGTGTCTGGGTTGAAAAAAAGGCTTATTTGAGAAGAGTTCCTTCTTATTTCACAATGCATTGACATTCCTTCATTATTACAAAATGTCCTGGCAGTAGGGATGCACGGTGATATCGGCACAACATTGGTATTGACCGATTAAAAACTTAAAGTCACATTGGCATTGGCAGATATGAATATTTCTGCCGATGAGCCTTGCCGATAGGGTGGCTTGTTTACTATGCGCACATGACAACCGTGAACGTAGCATGAGCGCCAGCAACTTGAACTTGTAGTCTGTGTGGTGGTGTTTCAAGATATGTAAAATGGTTAACAAACCTGCTATTTGCAGTATTTGTAAAGCACAAGTATTGCGAGGAGGCGTAAACAACACTTTGTCCCTCACTACAAATATGATTATGCATCTTAAGAGCCATCATCCTGAGCAGCACAGAGACTGAAAAGTAAGAAGTAAAAAACGTCGGCAAAAACTCATCAGCAGCTTCTACTTCAGTCTTTTGACAAAGCTAGAGAATACAGCAGCGACCACCCAAAGGTAAAAGACCTTAACGACAAAATCATTGAATGTATTGCTCTTGATCCCCAGCTGTTTAGCATGGTGGAGCCATGCCTAGCTGGCGCTACTTTTCTGATGTGGCCTTTCCTGAACTCCAAAGTGTTGTCCCCTGTCGCATTGAAAAGCTCCTCGCCAGCGTTAGTTACATTGGCTTTACCACGGACATTTGGACAATGTTTGGACAAGTGTGAGTCCTGTTAGTATTTTGAGCCTCACTGCCCAGTGGAGACGCACCCTTAAAAAAGCTGTTCGACCTACACTCACAGGAATGCTCCAGTTCTCACACAGCAGCTGCAATTGCATCTGCATTTGATTATTTGTTTGTGAAATGGAAAATGGAAATAGAATGCATGTCGTGCTACGTGTTGACAGTGAACGGCTCTTTAGCCTTGACTCTGGCATTTGGCAGACCTGTTCAAGTAGGAAATGACGTGTATTTCTTTTTATTTGAAAATGTACTTTCATTTATTTTACTCCTAAGGACTGTAGTTTGAAGTCTGCACTTAAAAATTTGGCACACTGGCATATCATTTCCATGTGAAATAATTTAACTATTGTTATTATTGTTATATATATTATAATATAATATATATAATATATATATAATATATATATATATATATATATATAATATATATATAATTATATATATATATAATATAATGTAACACGATTATTTCACATGACTTTGGAAACGTGTTGCATTTATTAAAAAGCACCTTTCAACAATTTTAAACATTGAACATTTATTGTACTTTTTGAACTATTAAAAAATATGAATTTCAAATCAAAGTATAAAGTATTTATTCCGCTATTTTACTTCACAATCTCTTAAAACAAGTAGGCAACATTTTGGCAAAAAAAACAAATTCCAGCAACTCAATCACGAATATAAAAGGCGGCCCATCATCAGGCCCAGCATAACAGCAAACAAGTAACTATTAGTGCATGTCTTTAGATAAATAATAGGCAACAGACTCGGTTATATTTTGTGCCTTTCCAAATTCAACGGATAAGGAGTTGCGCTGTACAGTGTGTTTGTTATGGATGTCTGGGTTACGGAGGATGTTGAGGGAGTTGATTGCCGTTTCTGTTTCTTTATTAAATTGTCATAGGTCACTCTGTGTTTAATTTTCAAGTGGTTAAACAAATTCGTGGTGTTCCCTTTACTTGCAGCCACTACCATGTAGCAAATCTTGCACGTAGCATGTTTCTGCTCGTCGTCGGATTCCTCAAAGCCAAACTGTTCCCAGACAGTGGAGTTGGTTTTGCCTTTTTTGCTTACCAAACGCTGCTGTGGCTGCCCTCCTTCTGCCATCTTTACTCTCGCTAAGTTTTTAAATTCCAGCGAGTAACATGCACGCGACCTGCCTCCCTGACGGCGTAGGCTGAAAGCGTTTGGCTTCGGGAGGGGCGGATGTGCGCATGACGTGTGTGCGCGCGCGCCATTCAGAACACACGAGGAAATTACAAAACAGAACATGGCAAAATAATCGTTTTTACTCGATTGTACTATTTTGGTAATCGTTGGGAGCCGAAATCGAAACCGAAACCGAAATTCAATTAATTGCACAGCCCTAGTTTTAGGCAAACGGCACTTCTATATTGGGTTTTTAACACTCTGGAGACCTAGTCTTTAGCCCATTATGTCAAGTCCTGCATCCTGTTTGCTTCGCTCAGCCCTGTTTTAACAACTCAATTTGACGTAGACTTGAAAGGCAAACTTTTGCCTTCACAACAATGATGTCAGAGTCCATGTTCTGGACTGCGTGCTCTCTAACAACTCTCTTCTGTCAACATGTTTGCAAGATGGATTCTCCTTTCAGAATATTGCCTCCCATTCAGCTGGTATACATTTTGTGACATTTTCTCCTCTGTTTCTTTTCTGTGCAGTGGTTTGTTCTTCAAACAGTAATAAAAACAACTTTTGTTTGTCTCAAATGGCTTCTGCGGGCTTGGGGAATCAAAAGTATGAATGAAATAGAGGATGAACGAAACTAAATTGGCCATACCCTTGTAGTATGTGCTTTTGCTAAAATATTTAGGCCAACTGATCAAATAAGACAAGACATTTACTGGCAGTAGTTGACGTACAAACATTAGGTTGTTCTATGTTGGGTGTTTGCCAGCACACTTCTCGAATATGCTGCAGAAAGAAAACAATTTGTCTCACAAGCCACAGCCCTCCTGGATGAAAACTCTTGGAGTTTGGGCATGTTCTTCCCAGTGATCAATGCCATCCTCTCTTCAAGCATTTACAATGGCGCAAACAGAATGCTTTTTTTATTCAAATAATTTATCTGTCTCCGTTAGACTGCAGTGACTTTAGTGTACTTAATTGGGCCAATTATTTTTCACAAGCAGGGGAAATTAGATCAATATAATTAACTTCATCATTAGTGAGAGAACAGGTCAGGAGTGGAAGGAAGGGTGTAAAGAGAATTTGTGTAGGGGGATAGTGGGAGATGGTTATGTTAAAGGAGAATTCCGGTCTAGATAGATAGATAGATATAATATACACTACATAATCTCCCTGGCTTAATGCCTCCAGTACAATTTATCATCAATTTGGCTGATAAAACTTTGGTACATCTGCAAAAAGTATCCAGCTGTGTGATGTGTGTAGTATGGCTAAAATGCTGCTAGATGGCATATTTAAGGACTCTAGGTAAAGTAAGTTTTTTACATTACTATACACTGTTTAAAATGTACAAAGAGAATCAGTGTTTGTCTTTATGCATACTCCATTGGGTCAGCAGATGGCTAACGTTAGACCCAGCGGCAGTGGGTCAGCGGACCGCTAACATTAGACACAGACCGCTGTTCAGCTCATTCCCTATAAGCACAGCGGAACCAGCAAGCCAGCCAGTCGGTGTTAGTTGGCTAACGTTAGCTTGCTAATTCTGCCTTAACGTTACCCCTTCGCCACATTGTTCACAGAAAACGAGACAAATACAGATGTCACTCATGGCGATAGCAATGCGCTTTGTGTGGATGAAGCATGAAGTTAATTTGACTCATTCAGCAACGGGCTCGCTGCCTCGTAACGTTACTACTCCACTGCTCGTTTGTCCATCAGTTATTGTAAAACCTCAGCTCCACAATTTACCGGATTACATATCGGCTAATAATCAACTGTTAAGTAGCTACAACTTTTAAAGGATCCCTTGGTAAATCAGCCTCTGCCGGGTAGAAAGTGAAATTGTAGACAGAAAAAAAAGTTAACGCCAACATCTAGTGACAACATCCATTGTTATGTCTACAACATTATTTTAGATATAGTATAATTTCAAGTTCAAGTCACCACTACTTCTGGTGATACACTGCACACCGGTGTGCAAAGTATTACTTTGTATGATGTTGTCTGGAGATCATTTTTTTCTTGTTGAAGGGGAAATGTATTCTTGGGACACATTTGTTACTACTGTTTCAACTTAATTGTATTAATGTTGATAGTGTTTGGAGGCTTTCATGTTTTTTTGTAATATGCATTAGCAAAACACAAACAAAAATAATAAAATGAGAAATTTTTAGTGAAACGTAAATGTACTTTACAAGTGCCTCAAAAAGTTAATGTCAAACCCTGTATACATTGTAAGATTTTATAATTTTGTATTGATGGAAATAGTTGGGTAAAAGTTGACCAATCTGAAAGAGGCCAAAAGCTTGGGATCTACCGTATTTTATTGAATAAAAGTGATGAATTTTAATGAATACAAATTTTAGTTTGGCTTCATTTCCCTTGTGTTTAATGTACAGGTGCAGCCAGTAAATCTGTTAAGTCAAGGGTCCCACTGTTACTCTGCTTGTCATGAAAGACTTATCATAGACTGAGATATATGAAACTTTCAGAGGAGGATTAGGCAGTACAATATTGTGCGTGCGTGCATGTAGTGGAAAGATCAGAGATTGTTGGTGGAGAAAAGGAGGAAAGATCTCAAGGGTCCAAACTTCGGATATAGTCTTTACTGGAAAGAAGGAGGGTTTGAAATGGAAAGTAAAAGCTTGAAAGCGATTACGGTTATTAATCTACCATGGTTATAAAAGCCTCAGCACCACATTGAAAATGGATGATCTGTAGTGTATATGTCCTCATACTTGCTCTGACTGTATGTATTCATTTTGTTAAGTTTCAAAGACATACGTCTTCTACACCCTCCTGGTTGTTGACCCGTGACTTGCCTTCATTTACAATTCTTTTGATGGCCAAAAAATGTGTCATAATACCTCAAGTGCTTCATAAATAAAATATCTGCATGTACAAAAGGGGCTGATCAATGTGTGCATGTTCTTTTATCAATTATTAGATTCTCCACATATACACATCCATGTTGCTCAGTGATTAGTATCGGCATCATTATCTTTCCTTTACAATGTTTTTGTAGATATTTACTCTCAATCCTTGTTTTTCATACACACAGAGATGTCTCTTGTCAGCTCTATGTATCATAGGTCTAATAAAGCTGAAAGCATACTGTACCTAAGCCACTACCACAGACATACACTAAAAAGCAACGTGCTATTATTTTCTAATAATACATAATAATAAAGTATTTTATTTATGTAGCACTTTTTGCAACACTTAACAGAGTTTTTAAAAGAGAACACACATAGGCTACTACGGGAATTCACATACTGAAATACTTCACTTTAGTGGGCCCACTCTCTCTAGCTGTCCAACTATCTCCCATTGATATATGTTTACTGTATGGTAGTTACTGCAAAATGGTGTGTGTGTGGGTGTGTGTGTGGGTGTGTGTG
>NC_045752.1:5511381-5512034 GCF_008692095.1 Etheostoma spectabile
TGTGTGTGTTAGTCATAATATCCCATCCCTCTGGCAGAGATATTTTTATTGAGTTTAGGATTTCGGTGACATAAATGAGCATGGCTTATCCATGGCACATTAGAATTACAGTATTTGGCAAGTGATAATTTAAGTCTTTAAATCATTGAATGTAGCCTAATTTAAAATTACTTAATTCGTGATTACAGTGCTTCAAAAGCAATCTTCAGTGTAGTTAATTAGTATGTCCATTGTTCAGGCTGTCATTTACTAATTATTGTAACGTTACCACTATACAAGGTTTATCAGAATCTGATTGATTTATCACCCCTTCTTAATAATTTCCTGTGAAACCCTTTGAGTGGAGGCTGCCAACCAAGAGTTAATATTGTCCACAATTTTACCCTTATCACTCTCCATGAATGAGTAAAATAGAGAAATAAAATAACGTTATCATCTTTTAAAAAAAACAAAAAAACAAGTCTCTGCTCTAAAATTATGTTTCCATTCATCAGGGAGAGGAACTGGCTTGTTAACTGCCTGAAAGTGATGGCAAGGACTGAGAATTATCGATTAGACTATTTTGCTGAAAGGGATTGCAGCTCTCACAGTAAATATTAGTTTGGCTCTCTCCCTCCAGCCCTGAGATTAGAGAACAATGCAGACTGCAAATG
>NC_045752.1:5512044-5525343 GCF_008692095.1 Etheostoma spectabile
CCACCCCCCCCGCCACCACAACCACTACCACCACCCACCCCTACTCGTAAATATGGAGACCAAGAACTGCTGATCTGTTCATTTGCGATTCATGATCATTGTCTGCCAGGGTCCAGGTATAGCTATACGTTAACTTTTTATTTATTTATTCATGTCACAAACTGATACCTCGGCAGTTTCTATTGTAGGCGTGTCACATTTCTCATGATTTCAAGATGCATCTAGATCACTCATATAATCATTTGATTTTATTATTGGACATTTAATCCATTTTCAAACTGGGAATTTACTACAGGAAGTCCAAGTTGCTGCTAGTACATACCATATTACAGAGGGAAATCTTCTCAAACATACAGCCTCTTAATGCTCTGATGCCTCAATTGCTTCTAATATTGCTTCTTAGTAAATGATGCATCCTGCAGGCGCTTAGCAAAGTGAAAGTCTAATGGGAAAGTTTGAGCAAATGCATGGAGAAAGCTACTGACATTCATTTGTTCTATGTTGTGAATGAAGCATACCAGATGATGTGTAAAAACTTGTTTATTTAAATTATATTTTGCTTTTATCAATAGTGAACTTGTTGAAGTCACTGATGAAAATACACTTTAATAGACTTGATTTTACAAAGCTTGCTGCAGGTGACTATTTGCTCCATACTTTTTCACTTGGTTTTGTTCATTGTCAGCTTTTACCCCTTTAGATTTGGCAAAAATGTTCTCTGCCTCTGTTTGGTATGCTGTCAGACTACAGTTGTCTGAATATAGTAAGAAAGCTTCTCTGGGATGGGTTCTAATAAGGCATAGCAGGATTGATACCATCAGATGTAATGAATTCAGAGCAATATTGGATTCCACGGTTACATGCGGGCCGAGCCTGATGATTCTTATATCATTTTAAAGCAGCTTGTATTGATTTTGAAGTGAAGCACATGGATTTGCTTAGCCAGTGTATCTGGAATTAACTCTATCAGTCTTTTTAAAGGGAGAGGGGATGATTTATCTACAGTCCCAAAAGAGAGAAGAATTCTGCCTTCCAAGCAGATCTCTCCAGTCCAGCTGCAGTCTACAAGACAAGGTGCAGAGAGTTGGAATTGATACCAGACACTGTCCTGTAATGTTCATCTTTTTTTGATATTATTATCATTATTGTTATTTTTTTGTATTAAAATAAATACAAAATATTTGAGCTGCAGTATTGGAAATGAGGAATAAGGAGGAATGACTTTCAATAAAAGGATCTGTAACAACTTTATTTTCTGCTTTAGTCAGGAGGTTAACCCAGTTTCTGATTTGTACTCCCTGAGCAACATGCGCTCAAGGCTATACCTACATGAGCCAACTTTAGTGCTTAACAGTGCATGTTGCTTATGCTAACCATTGGGACAAGTTCCAAGACATTCTCCTAGGTCCCTGACTTAGTCATTCTCTAATCCTTTACTGTTCAGAGGCCACAAGCAAGTGAGTGAAAGAGTGTGAGTAAGAACTGAAAGTAAGACTGGGGAGAGTGAGTGACAGCGTTCAGGCAGCACCAACGGACTTGCATAGCTGTGCAGGACACTTGTCCAGTGTGCTGCAGATTTCATGTCTGGAAGGTAGGCCAGAATCCAGACGTACAGGCTACAGGTAGCGATTGCTGTGTAGTTTGTGTGGTGGGAGTGCGTCTGTTTAATTTTTATTTATGAATGTAGCTTTGTGTGTTTGGCTGGATCAGGCCATTAGATGACTGATGTTGATGCAAACAGACAGCACTGAATCTGCTGAGCCTGAGTAATTGGACCTTGAGGGGAACATCAGACCCCCTTTTGGAAAATACATACACTAATGGCCGCACTACCACGCACACACAGACATACGCACACTGTGTATACATTTATACAAGTTCACATTTTTGTCACGGTTGTCAGATAAAGACCAGCCTGTTGTAAGGTTTGAATAAAGGGCTTTCCGGTTTTCCTCTTTGCCAGTAACAAATCTTGAGCATTATCGGGGTCAAGTCAGACTCCAGTCAGGTTATCAGAAAAGAGATTGCTCAGATAACCCGTAGTCTGACTTAAACTTGATTTATGGTTGTGTGGAGGCGCTACATGGAGCTTTCGTCGTAGCTACTGAGTGGCCTGAAATTTATACTTGTGCGTTGATGTGTGGGTCGGTCTCTTTAAAACATGGCCAGGGCCGGCGAGCGTGTTCAAAATAGGTGATCTGCAACTCTTGGAGAGCCCCCAAACATACTTGATCTTTTATCTTTCATATGGCTGACTAAAATTTCTTTCATACACCTAACTAGCTGTTGCAGCTATCATAAAAATCCTCTCTGTCTTGAAAAGGAGAAACCAGCACTAGCCAAGTTTGACACAGAAGTACATACTGCTCACCATCAACATTAAAGGTTGGATAGAGCATAGTTTAATTGGAAGTATTTTAAGTTTAGGAGAGCACTGAGTCAACTTGTATAGAATGCAATCACTTTGTATGAATGTCTTTATACAGTATACATATCTTTGGGCGTGTCCTTATGATGCAGAGATTAAGTCAAACATGTTGAAGCTATAATAACTTGTGATGTGTACAGGGAGGCTTGTCAAAGATTAGCCTTTGCACATCTGTCATACTGTAGCTTCAGAGGGATCCTGGTTGGTAGCTTACCACTCATTGTGGTGACAGTTAGGTTTCCTCCCCATTTGTTTATTTGGTTTCAGGTCTATTGATTCTGAATTCCAGTCTTGGCCCAGTCTTTTTATTGTTTCTTTTTACCAAATAGTTTCAGGTTGCTACTGGTGGAAATAAATAAAAAAAAAAAATACAATTTGACAGCTTGAAAATAGATGTCTCTTATAATCACTTTGTATTTGTAGTTTGAATCATCAACATGCACAGTTTCTCAAAATATAAAAACACATCTGCTCACTCTCCTAATAATTGGCAGGCGTTACCATGTCTGCCAGACCCGATTAGTTATGCTGTCCTCTTTTTCAATAAGACGTTCTTTAATCAAGGCATTTTATTATGGTCATGAAATGAACCAACAGGCCCCAGGTCTTGTCAAAAGAAATAACATGGAATTGAATTTGGCCTTTTCTGATAAACTTATCAGAATTATAAAATGAATTTTTTCAACTATAATGCCAGAAAAAACAAACAAAAAGACTGTTTTGTTTCTAATGTACATCTATTCTCCAAAGTCATACTGCTACGCAAATGCCTTTTTGATTAACAAGTTAATGACATCATGCTGGTTTTCTTTTTTTATGTACACATTCACAGTTGATGTATGAATCAAGGAATTGTGATTCTTCAGAGTAAATCTTGAGATGGAGTCCACCCATCTGTTGTGAGGCTTTATTCAGACTTTTTTTGTCCTGCTATGTGCTCTGACCTTTGAATACATGATGTCCATATTTAATCTATTCATCTTTTCCTGTGATGGCTCTTTCATCTGTTTCATATTGAAAACATGTAGTCTATTGAGGACAGACTATGGCATCACAAGTACTTTTTTATTTTTTATTTGATGAGCATATTCTTTTGATCATCATTCAGTGAAGAACTGACATAGTTATGCTTGATCCTTTAATAACGCTTTGACCTAAAGTGATAGTACATGTGTCACTCAGAGCTTTATGTAGAAACCATGGTGGTGGTAGCCCTTTGGACTTGAGTTGTCTTGTTGACAGAAAGCTAAATCTCATGTCAGAGAATACCACCACTGCAGTTTCACTTTGGCATTGCTGCCAATTGTTGGTCAATACAAGTCTATGGGTTTGTGGCAGTAGCCAGTACAATATTAACTACCATTATGTTTAAAGAGTGTGTCATCTGACCTTGGGTCACTGTTGGAATAGTCTGGTCCATCAAAAAATCTATTGCAATTTGCGTAAGTGTGCAACCTACACGCTTCCTTTGCCATGAACAGTCCAACATTGTATAATTAAATAAACTATTTTACACTGTTTTAGTCCCGTTTTCATATTTGCTCTCCATATGATATGCTTATCAGTGAAAATGATATCTTCTCCAAGTCCACTCTGTAAACAACATTTTTAACATGGTATACCCATATTCTTACACATGGCCTTGTCTTCATTAGCTTCCTTTATAATCTCTAACCATCAGACAGGCAGATAATAAATGTATGAGGTTTTCTGTCAAAACAACACAGCAGTTTTATATACTGGTCTGTATCCTTGGTCTGTTCTTCTGCCATTACAAATCAGAACTTCTTACTGACCAATTTGGCATTGTTTTTGTTTGCTCTGCACTGAGGGACCTGATCAGGCATGTAAATGAGTTAGCATCGAGAAGCAGTGGAAAGTAGGAAGTATTGGTCTCTGTTCACCTTGATTGACCTTTGTGTTCTTTCATTGATCGGCTTTAGAATAACAAACAAAAGTTCCTGAATAAAGTGCCCATTAGTTGCTGTGCAATAGGTTGATTGTTTGTCCGTATTGAATTATATAGTCAGGGTTATTGACACAAGGGTTTTTAACTAAGATTGTAGGTTTGTGAAGAGACATTTGATGCTTGATGTCACTGGGGTCAATGCATGTGTAATGGCTTATTAGCTTTATAAATGGCTTACCTCAATTCTTTGAAGAACAAAGACTGTACATTCATTTATTTAATTGACAAGGACTTTTTGCATGATTTGGAGAAAATTTTCTTTCTTTATTTGTACCCATCCCATATCACCATCACAATAGGAAACACATGTAACTCACCGTGTCTCTAATTGTATGTACCGTAAATATTCGGGGTGGAACGATTCACAAAACCCACGGTTTTAGGGGTTTCAGTGGCCCTGAGGTCTATCCATCTGTAGTGAGAGCTACGTGGGCTCTGTCGGACAATTCTTTGTCAATTTCTCCTCATGTCTTGTCATACAGTTTTGGAATTACAGTGGTGCTGAAGTGTCGGTGGGAGGGAATATTTTATCGCAGCTGACGAAATCCTTTGCTGTATGGTTGCATATCTTTTGCTATTAACCTCCCCAGTGTTATAGCTAAGGCTATTGCCCTGTCCAACTTATTACTGAGAGGCTGCTTAAGTGCTGCGGAGAGCAGAAGTTGATTCCTAACCGGCTCTCTCCTCCTTACGCTGTCTACCAACACATTGGGGTTATGTCGTCTCAGATTAATTGACATATATATATATTAGTAAATTATTCCATTAGCATATTGAATGTATGTTGCACAATGCTTGCACACAGTCACAGTTCTATTATTTTTTTCCGCTCTCATCATAGGTAACATGAAATCCAAAATGTTTCCACACACCAGATGCTGCCGTATCTTCCAACTCCGGGCAGCCTTCCTTATCTCTCCCACTTGCCATTTCTACATGTGACGTGACCTGCAGCATTCCACTCTCCATTTTTACTGTCTATGTCCACACCTCTTCTTTCGTGCAAGAAATGCACTGTCTGAGGTCACATAAGGGCACGAGGCTACATTGCCCATGCATCAAACACGCTCCGAACCAAGAGTATGCATTTGGGATTTCCTGTTAAATCTGCTTGGAAAATATTAATTAATTAAGGCCCATATTGGGGATTGGATTTTGCAACTTGTCTCCATTGCCCGCCTATAAAACAAATCACAGCAGTACCTGTAGTCCTCTATGTGCTTAGCTGCAGTACTGCCGTGTGGTCAGCCACATTTGGGCAGCACTCACAACCCAATGCATCACTTTTTCGTGTTTTTATACACGTGATACAAACAGATAAAGCCTAAAAAGGCGCTGGGGGTTGCATTATGTCCCTAAATTGCAAGTGAAACTTGAAATGTGGACGACTAATAAAGTGTGAAATGCACTCTACATATACAGCCTGTTAGAGTTACTGTATCATTCCAGACTAGCAAGTCATGGGGCCCTATCTTGCACCCGACGCAAGTGTCTTGGCTGTTTAATTTCCCATCACAAACTCACGTCGTGCAAATAGCAAAAGCACCTGCGCCCATCTTTGCGCCCATGGGCGTGCTGGTCTTACAGGGAGGTGTGTTCAGGCGAATTCTTGGCGTATTGCTTTGCTATCTTGCGGCAGCAGAAAGTGATCGCGCCATTGACCAACAAAAACTGACCTTTGAATTTTAAAAGCGCATTAGTAAAATGCTTGTGCACAGCGTTACACACACGGTGCAAATTTGCCATCATAATAGCAATGCGCCAAGGTACAAACACACCTGGCTTTTAAAGGGAATGGGAGATGACGCTCTGATTGGTTTATTGCATATTACGCCTAAAACACACCTAGAAATTAATGAACACACTAAGTACAACCCTTTTGATCCATGCGCCTGGCGCACACACCCCTTTTTTTGCTGTCAAACTAGCAAAAGTGGATTTGGACATGCCCTACACACACCTTTGCTTAGATTGTTAAAATAGGGCCCATGTTGTGTATGTGACATGACAATAATTGCCTTATTGCAACATCTTTTAAGCTGCACCTGTGTGGTTCTGTCTTTTTCCAAAAATAAAGAAGAGTTTTTCATAAATAATAAAAGTTGATCTGCATCTATATTATTGAATTTTCAGTGTTTCTTTTCCTGGCATTTAAGTTTGTGATTGAGGGCTGGGCTTTTTATTACAGTTCTGGTACAGCTGGGGGACCAGGAGCTGCCAGCTTTTATGAGTCTGCATTGGTATGGTTGCCCTTTGCAATATGTTTATTGTGGAAATTCATATTGCAAGAGCAATAAAAGGGCAATATAGTTGTGCAATTTAGCCTTTTTGAGGTTTCATGGGTGTTATGCAACAAAACAATGGTGGGTGACATGCCCACTTGGAAACCCCATTAACTCACTCCCCCTGAAGTGGGTAAATGAAAAATATATTTGCCAGTCTTGTAGTCTTACAGATTAATGGCACTGGAGCCTGATGTTTTTTTACAGTTTCCATTTGCTTGGTAGCACATTACTGTATTAGCCCCTTTGATCACACATGGGATAGCTATACAATATATCCTGTGTATTGTATAGCTTAACTATGGTCTCAGGTTTAAAGTACAGAACATTAAAGTATTAGTTGATTTGGCAATGACAAATTGTTGTATGTAATTTTTCAATGTCCCACTTTGAATACTTAAATTACCTAGTATTTAACATAAAACAATCCTTTTATTGGTTTTATGCACTATGTATATGTTTGATGAACCAGTTTCTTAAACATTATTCTTTAGTTTTTTTTCTCACTTGGCAGCTGTGTCATGCCCTATGCCCATCTCCTCTCTGCCCATGCTTATAGTACAGCATTCACCCTAGCCTAGCATGCCTGTGAGTGGCATGCATGTTAATTTCAGTAATGAAGGTCACCCAAAGTAGCTGCTGGAGTCCTTTTCTGTATCTACAACACTCCCTGTCGGGAAGTTGCTGCCTGGCGTGAACCTCACCAGGGCACCGAAAAATACCATATGTTCCCCACCCACCACCTCACACCTTTCACAGGGCTGCCACTGAGAAATCCAATCACATCCCAGAGCCATGCTAGATATGTGAGATATTCTATGTGGTATGCTGTCCAAACTAGGATCAAGTGAGACAGAAGAATCTGGACTCACTTTACCTCAAAACACTGCACTCTATTTTCTCTCTCTAGTTTCATTAAGCAACCAATCGGAGTTAAAAGCAACACTACTCAAGTTGTTACCAAGCAGATATGGCTACAGAATTCGAACGATCAATTGCTGTTCAGCAAATGCAGCAATTTAAACATCCTAGTGGAGTTGTGTTTCTGATCTTGGGATGTCCTGGGATTATTCTCAGTGCTAAGTGAACAATAACCTTAATTTTTACCAAAAGACCAGCACTGATTGTCTTGTTCTTCCTCATTTTAATGATACTCCTATCTCCTTCTGTGTGTCCTTTCAGACCACAAAGCTGGGCGTGGAACTATGCGTGTTTCACATCCATTATTCATCACTCAGTTGCCTCTTGATGATATCTGGTTCAAAACCGCCAACTTTACACAAAGTGAGAAAAACAACCTTGTTTTTGGTGCATTTTTGAGATAATCCAAAGGATTTTGAAGCAGTTTTAGGAGCCTTAGAATTTGGAGAATTTTCTCTAACTGTAATCCTACCAAACCTGAAAATGCAAGAATCATGAAACCCTGAAATGCCTCGACTCACTGGGCAGCAGCGCCCTGCATCGATTATTCCTGCTAAGGAAAGATCAGTGAGATTTAGAATCTCATACAGAATATCTGTCATGAAATGCAAACAAAAATCAATCATTTGTTAAATTGGTGTGTAAAATGCTCATTGCTAAGCACTTTGCACCCTATTTAAACCTGTAATGTCTGGTGGCCATAAATCTTTACAATTAGGATTGTGTACATTTAATTACTTAATACCAACAGCAACTGTTTGGATCCTGTATGATTTGTGTATTTTACATGCTACAGAACCTCCTCACTACTGATCGGTCCCTGATGCTTGTTCAGCACACGTAGATTTTTTTGAGGTCAAAGTAAGTGCAGCACTGTCACCTTGTATGAAGTGATGTGCATTTAGAGTAAATATGTAACCACATGCAATGCTACTAACATAAATACCTGTTGTGGCAAACTGGTTTTAGTATAATACATACTGTACTAGAAGATAAGAGTGGTTCTGCACAAAATGCTTTAAAGGCATACTTGTACTGATAAGTCCAGTACAGTAACAAAACAGTTACTGATATTCTACATGGACTGTAGAAAATGTTTTTATAAAAGTGTACTAATAATATAAATAATATCTCTACACAGAACCTTTTCATAGCAGGTGTTCAGGCCAACACCAGGCAGTCAGTCAACTTGAAGTTTAGTGTTCATCGGGATTTAAAGGTTAGATAGGATGTGGACTGGCACATTGGCATCTCCCTCTCCCCAGGCAGCTGTGTGGCTGAACAGCCCGGTGACAGCAGACTGCAGGGACTCTAGTGGTCTACTGTTGGGACTTCCTCTGTCAGGCGCTGGGTGGGCTCTTCTCTGGTATTTCACGTTAAGGGCATGGCTAAGCCTCCCTGCAGACTTCCCGACAGGGCTGTATCGGTGCATGCTGTTTACTACTGGGATACCAAATTGTGTATCTGTTGGACCTTTCTTCTCATTAAATGAGGATGTCTTTTAAACATTTTCCTTTTTAGTTTAGCTGTTGGAAATTGCTCATCTCACTTGTTTGTGAGTTTTACAAGATGAACTAAAGAATTGAAACAAAAAAAACGGTTTTATTATTTTTTTCACTCTGGCGCTTAATATGCTAAAGACGGAAGGAAGGAGTTTGATATCATTTTCACAACCCCCAGCTGTTTTCCTGTTACATGGAATATCCATCCATGATAAGACCAGATGGAAACCCGATGACTGAGCGAACAAATGAAACTTCCTGCATGTTTGTGATCCATCCTGGCAGAGTAGCAATCTGTGCCCTTCAATGAAAAACGTTTTCACATGTGTGTGTTTGTGTTTGTGAGACAGGCCCCCAGGGACATATTCACTGTCTTTTCTCACTCTGTACTGCAGAGTCATACAGTCATTACACTGTAATGTAACTCCTTTTCAGCCGTCCAGAAATGGGTTTAAGTTCATGTATGGCACCTTACAGGTCTTTTGATGCTTTTATGTAGACCTTAGTCGTCCCCTAATACCATATCTGAAGGCTCGTTCCCAAAATTTAGCCTTGGTGCAGAATTACTGAGCTTTCATTTTCTCAAAGACAGAGCAAGATACCCAGGGCTCGGTTTACACCTATCACCAATTCTAACCACTGGGGGACCAAAGGCAGGCTGGGGGAACACATTTTAATGTTAAAAAACCTCATAAAGTGACATTGTCATGACATGGGACCTTTTTAAACCTTCATTCTGATGGGACTATTTTTTCAGAGCTTGCTGTACTGAGATTTTGGTCAGGATATGTTCAGCATTAAACACCTGCCCTCTCAGAAAAAAACATACTGTATACAGTACAAAGCATGTTCATGTTCATTGGAAAAAAGACTTACGGTGTGAGCTATGTGTAGTGCAGTAGTGTATGGCATTTGTAAAAGTGTAATTGTTTGTATCAGATTCCTGTTTGTGTATGCTGGGGACTTTGCCTTTAAGAACTTGTTCTTGAAGTTCTTGAAGATTAATTAGAAGTTAGTTAGAAGCCACACGGGTGTCCCTAATGAGGCGAGTGACTGAAACCCAATATAAATATCCATTAAGTGAGCCAGCAACCCTGATTAGATACTTGAAAAAAGTATGGATTGGATTGCAGGTTTGTTGACATTTGTGAGCTTTACCAATATTTCACTTAAGACTTAAGAGTCATTCCTTTTATCTCCATAATCTTTTTTTAATAGCTCAGAACCATACCTTACTACATTAAACACTATGACATCATACATTAATCAATGTATAGATAAAGTGTAACCAAATGAGACCCAGTTGTCTTCCTTTAGATTTACAGTACTGTTCGGTCATAGATAAAAGCCCCAGAATGCAGTTATTCTTCACACATGTCTGCAGCGACAGTGATCATAAATTCCATGAGAGAGATCCAGGTTATGTTGCAATGCAATGTGTCACACTGAGCCCTTGTTTGATCTATCACTGCACAATTGTTTCATAATGTAAAGTTGTATTTCCACCATCTGTCACCATTGCTTTATTTTGGAGATCAGTTTATGTCATCTGTATCTTTTAGATTAGTGGTTCCAAAACTTTTTCAGGTCAAGGACCCCTAAACTAACACAGATTAGACCACAGACCCCCATTTAATAAGATTTTGTCCCAGGTGCCCCCATCAGATAAGAGTTTTGCGGTTGCTTTTTTTATTGTAATAGTTTTCTTTTCTCTCCTGTCTGTTGCAGTGATTTGCTTTATTGTTTATTTCCTTTTAATATGTTTATTATTTTATTAAAAGCTTTCTGTCGGAGGCATACAGTGACATCCTTAGGGCCCCTATTATAGTCATCAGTTTAGCTGTATAGCTAGAGTAGTGTTTTGTCTCCTATTTTTAATTTAGTCTTAGTCTTGTGCCAAATGTCCTTGTTAGTTTTAGTCATATTTTGTCATTCACATATGTTTTTTTGTTAGTCAAGTTTTAGTCGACTAAAAGTCTTGGGATTTTAGTCTAGCTTTAGTCAAAGGGAAACTCAAGGTATCTTAGTCAAGTTTTAATCAAAACATTTTTGTCTTTTTAAATAATTTTTTTTTTCTGAGATTATTTCTGATAATTATTTCGATAAAATAGTTTTTCACATATCTTTAGCTGTAGCGGCTTCTCCACTTCCTCCCTCCCCGCCCGGGCCACATCGCTACCTGGATGTGTGACGGCCAGATGAAAATAATGGGACACGCAAAATCTGTAGATGAACCGCAGCCGAGCCGCACCTGTTTGAGCCGCGGCGCTCCAAATGGGCACTGCACTAGTTCTATCGCATGAGGAAAAAGTAGACAAAAATGAAGAGATTTTATCTTAGTTTTTATTTTATGCAAAACATTTTAGTCTTGTCTTTTTTCGTCAACAATAATGCATGTTAATTTAGTCTTAGTCAGCGTTTTCAGACATTGGTGCAGTCTTGTCATCGTCTCGTCTTTGTCATGGAAAAAAAGCTCGTTAACGAACATATTTAGTCTTGTCTCATCTGACGAAATTAACACTAAACTACAATTGGTGTAAAGGAAAGAATTCAGGTTTCTAGAATTATAAATGCTATTATAATACTTCCTGGATTTTTTGTTTCTTACCAAACTAAATTATATTGTGAAGTACTTATCATGTGAATATTTGAAACCTTGAGAAATGAAGAAAAGCTTTGAGACAAGGGAAGCTAGACACAGGAGTGTCGGGCCACCAGAGTAAGATAAACTTGCATCTGTGACTGTGTTAAAGGAGCATATTGTTTCTTTATTCAACTGTGGTGAACTATGTTAAACCCTAAACTTGCCTGATACACCCAGCTACAGCTCAACCAATGGTAAAGCAAAGAATGTGATATACTAACCCACATTTACGTAAAACAATGATATACTAACCCACATTTATGTAAATAAACTTTCAGTTCACACCCACTCAATAAAACGGCAGATTATGGGATGAGTGTTGGAAGACTGCTGAATGTTTTTTCAGTATTCATTCCCCTTTGCAAAGAAAAAAGCAAGTCTGTGTCTGTGAGTATTTTTTACTCAAGGCTTTGAACCTAACACAGGTGTAGCAGTAAGGTTAATCCACTAGCTTGAAGCATTTAGGTTTTCACTCTGTGTCAGTCTGTTATCATAAAGGATAAATTGGAAGTTCGTTTTTAAGCATTAACATATTCATCTTTGCTGCTCACAGAGCAGGGGTCTGTGAAATATTGACCTCGCCCTTTAATCCAGAGAAGGCATTTTGAGTGGGGTTCTATTCCTGTCTGAATACAGTATGGAGTTTTGAATGGAACCCTCATCCCTAACATTAATCTCACACACACACACACACACCTCTAAGATCGAACTGTTTTTCAATACATAATAAGGTTAATAAGGTATGTTTCACCTTCAACAAAAGCTGCAGCAAGTCATTTAAAACAGAAACAACAAACAAATGCCAATGCTTTTTTTTCTTAGCCCTAATCTTATGAAAAGTAGACAAAGATGAAAGAACAAAGTGCCCTGCAGCCTCGTGGTGCACTCATTTCTTTACTATTCAAAGAATGTCTCCTGCTGTTCTAGTGCCAAAAATATCTTTCTCTAATTTACCTATCAGAACCATGACAGGGAAAACTTGTCTGTTTCCTTGAGGCGTTCTTAAAAGCAGTATGCATTCTTGAATATATCAAGTCGGTTGTGCAACGTCAATCTCCATGTCTCTCCTTCCACATTAGATACAGACGGTGCTTCACTAAACCTTGTCTAAAAGAGAACAGATGGGCCAGGAAATGCGATCTGGAAACAAGCCTGAACTGTATCATCATTTGGTTTCACTTTTTAGGGCTTAAGGTAGAATTCACTGGCATGACTCACCAGCATGTAATCCAATTCCCCACAGCTGTTTCAGTAATAGCTCTGAACAAATTAAGATATTTGGATAATAGACACATTAGTAGAGTAGTAGAATAGTAGGTTTACATTCCTAGATTGCTAACAAAGCAGAACCAAAAGCAAGACCACCCAGACTAGAGATAAATACTCCTGTGACCAAGAGTAAGAGAGCATTATTAGGCATACTGAAAAAGTAGTAATTCAATTTTTTGTAATGTTTGATGATCATGATTATGACAGGTGTAAAGGATGCTTCTGTGATGAATGACATATTTGAACTCATCTAAAGGATCTAAAAGCACAAACAGGTTGTGAAC
>NC_045752.1:5525353-5528117 GCF_008692095.1 Etheostoma spectabile
CACAGGTTGTTTTGGTTTAAAGGTTTCTCTTCCAGGCACAGAAGTTTAGGTCATCTTGAAGAAGTAAGTGTTGAGGAATGCGCTCTGTTTTGACTGTTTGAAACATCTAATTATATTCTAATTATATCCAGATTAGGTTTGCTATGAGGTCTTTGCATATTAACACTCATCAGACATTTGGCACATGCAACAGGTTTTGTATGTGTTTTATCTCTTTCGCACTGAGCTGAGAAATTGTACTTCCAAATGTA
Source organism: Etheostoma spectabile (assembly GCF_008692095.1). Classification (NCBI taxonomy): domain Eukaryota; kingdom Metazoa; phylum Chordata; class Actinopteri; order Perciformes; family Percidae; genus Etheostoma; species Etheostoma spectabile. The sequence goes on from NC_045752.1 coordinate 5,525,605, forward strand.
GTGACCTAACACCACCTACTTTGTGTTTTGGGTCTCTATCCCTCACTCTCTCTTTAATCTACGCATCTTTCTAGCTGTAGTAACATTTCCTCGTGTTTTGTTTCTTACTTTTTCTTCCAATGAAGAAATGCAAGTCAACATACATTTATAAAAACATGTAATTTTTTTTTAGCTTGTATCCTGGTGGAAATCGTGCAGAAACACAATCAGTACATGACCAGTAAAGCACCATGGTAGGCTGATGGGAAGTTCATTCCATAGCATCAGAGTAGGGGAGAAGCCTCAGGTCGGTGCCCCAGTGTAATTAAATATTTCCTTGTATCCATGGGCCCTGGCTCTAGAGGAATGTCTACTATGTGGGCTGGGGTTAAGCCTGAATAGCTGTGTTATTAAGTGGTCCATGGGGCACTGGGTGATTGATGAGCTCAGGAGTTCTCAATGTGGAATACAGGCCTCACAAGAGACACTGTGTTTCCTCCCTGGATGTCTACAGGAGCAGAAAGCAAAAGAGGCAATAAGCTGCCTCTGTGGAAAGTGCGATTGGGTTCTTTACCTCTGTAGTTGATGTTTTCCTTGGTTTCATTTCATAGGATTCTAAGATGTATTGTAAATCTAATCTACACCTGATTTAGTGCAGGTGTGAAACCAATTAAAACTTGCTATAAGACAAAACAATGTTTTAGTCCTGTTTATTGCTATGTGATGTAATGCTATCACTTATTTTGTTTGTCATTTGGCATTTTTTGTTTTGCTCTTGCCAACTCCTGGGGCGGTTGAAGCCTTGCCCTCTGCTTTTCCAATAGCTTCTCTCCCCTTTAACCATGGTTCTTTTCTTTTTCATCTTCTCAGTGTCTGCTGCTCTGATTATGTTACTCTGTGATAAATTTACTCTTTATGTTACTTCATAAATCAACGCATTGAGTTGCACACCACACTTCAGACATCAAGGGAACATGTTACAGGGATCAGTAGCATCTTAACACTCTATCATAGGCTGTCAACATTTCAGTTGCTGCTATGATTAAAGCCAAGTCAAGTTTAGGGTAACTGTGATCTCAACAGAGACACAAACTAGAGAGCTGAGATAACATTTAAAAACAGTTATTTATATGCCACAAATTAATTTTAACTGAAATAAGTGACTATTTGTTTTTTGCTCACTCATAGGACGTTTAGAATTTCATTTGGAGTAACTCTTGTTGTGTTGACCGGTAGCTGGCTAAATTAAAGATTATATCATGGTATTGTTTACACACATACTGTATGTTAGCCTACACACTCTATACCTGTTGCAGAGTAGATAACAAATAAAGAAAGTGGACGTTTAGGCACGTTCCTTATTTAAATAATTTCTGAGTTGGTTTGAATTGAACTTAAAGAAGCTTTAGTGCTCAAATGAGAGTTTTCAGTTTGGGTGTCTTGCACACGATTTTGTCAATCCTCCAGAATCATTTAAATGTATTGTCCTTGGGTGAGTGTTATAATTGGATGTATGGCAGATGTGACTGGAGGAAAAAGGCAGCTATGTTTTAAAAAGCTCATTTTGTGTTTTGAATTCTTAACTGTTTAAAGGAGCTCAGATGAAAGGAAGTACTTGACTTTTCTAAATGATTCTCATTCATTCTGAACATGTGATTGAAAAATGATGCAAATATGAGATTAAATTAAAGGTCCCATGGCATGAGTATTAATATGCGTTCCCCTAGCCTGCCTATGGTCCCCCAGTGCCTAGAACGGGCAATAGGTGTAAACCCAGTCCTGGGTATCCTGCTCCGGCTTTGAGAAAATGAAAGCTCAGATGGACCTATCTGGAATCTTGCACCTTATGAGGTCATAAGGAGCAATGTTACCGCCCCTTTCTCCACCAATGAGAAAGAGAAGGACATCATGGCTTTCAAACCAGCAAAGTGGCAGTTGGTCAAGACCACACCCCCAGCCTCCGCCTTGCCCCCCCCCCTTTCCTCTCTCAATAGCTACAGACTCAGAAATGGCACATACTAAGGAAAGTTCATTGTGGGACTGGCTCTAGTGGCTGTAATTCTGCACCGAGGCTGAATTTTAGGGAAAGAGACTTCAGCTATGGTATTAGGGGACCAATAAGGTCTATATAGAAGCATCAAAAAAGCATCATGTCATGGGACCTTTAATGACATGCCAGTTATTGTTAGGTTTGTAATTAAAATGCAAATTCGGTTTTATTCAATGTGAAAATTACATTTCTTTTTTACCAATTATTCCTAGTCTCCTGGTGTTTTAGTAAATGTAAATGTAAATGTGTGTCTTAATGACTACTCAAAGCGCTTTTACATCATACAGGAAACATTCATCATTCACAAACATTCATCATTCATCATTCACAAACATTCATACACTGTGGCCGAGGCTGCCGTACAAGGTGCCACCTGCTCATCAGATAAATATTCACACACATTCACAGCTCGGGGTTCGGTGTCTTGCCCAAGGACACTTTGACATGGGACTGCAGGTCCAGGGATTGAACCCCCAACCTTCTG
>NC_045752.1:5528127-5531366 GCF_008692095.1 Etheostoma spectabile
AACCGCTCTACCACTGAGCCACAGCCGCCCGTCATTTAGTCATTTTAGCAGTACCCCATGCACTGTATAGGTTTACACTTATTGGCAGTGGTGCATGATTGTGGTTTTTACAGGTTTTTGGTCAGAAATACAGCAGCTTAAATTGAAGTTCAAACAAACTACTAGCTTGCATAACAAAAACACATTGCATCATTTTAACATCTTGCTTAGTTGTCAGCCAGCTTAATTTGTCAAAAGTTCATAAGATTGTTCTTTTTTTTCTATCAAGAACTTGCTAAACATGTCAGTGAAAGGATCACTGCAATTTGGTTTTAATTTAAAGTGAAAGTTGGATAGTTACTGTCTGCTGCTCGCTGATTGATAACATCAAATTAAAAGTTATTTTATTGTAGGTCAGATTTAATACAAAAGTTTTATTACAGTCTTTAGTAAAAGTTCCATTGTTGTATAAGAGCGTACAACTGCACTGCTCCATTGTTAGTGTTGTTGTATGAAGCTAATGGTGTCTGTATTGCTGTGTGAGTAATTTGTCCCTTCTAGGGGTTGAACGAAGCTGATCTCTATTCTACAGCTATCAGTCACCATGCTATATTTTTCACTATTAGTGCCTTGCCACTGCATGGGCACCATCCTATCTGAGGAGGCCTTGTACACAGCAGTCACTTTGTTTTCGCCCGTATGAATAGACTGTAGAGGCCTTTGTTCTGATTTGTTGTTGTCTAGCCAGTGTCGTGGTTCATTCCAGTGACAGCTTCTTTCTGAACAGTGTGTTCAAGCTCAAGCAGAATAGGGGCAGCTTTAAAATAGACCCGTAATCACAGACCCCGATGGTAAAAGGTGTTGAGTGCCCTCAGACAACAGCTCTAATAACACACCGCAAAATTCAAACTGTTTGAATATTTACCTTGGTACCGATATACTTAAGCATTAACTCATAACTATAGCAGGCTGTCATTTCAGGTTGTTGTTGTTTTTGCCACAAGAGATGGGGTCATGAAGTAGGCTCTGTATGCCATCTTCAGTATGTAGTTTGACTCATTTAATACGTCTTTTTTAGTTCAATAATGAAAGAATTCTGCATAATCTTTTAAAATCACATGGACTCATCTGATCTTTTTCTAAACACACACTGGGTCATCTTTGGCTTCTTGTTTTGAAATAAGCTCAAGACACTCCAGAAGATGACCTTCAAATGTTGAATAATGACATAAATGTATATTTTTGTTTAAACTTATGTTCCTCTCTTTGACATGCTATTTGTTGTATCAGGCTGACAATGATTTATATGGATTCAGCTGTTTTTAGTCATTAATTATGATCCAGCCTACAGTCTAACATGCATGTAAAGTGTCCTAGTTTGCTGTCCCTGTATGAACCTGGCCAGGTGTCAGCTGCTGCTTCTCAGGTGTCTTTTGAGCCATGCAAATGTGATTGCCATGGCAACGTGTCTTAGTTTTAAGAGCACAGAGCCACTTGACTACTAACTGAGGGGGTCTGATTTGTCAAGAGAGCCTTAGCCCACCTGGTTGAGAGAGAGGCTGTGAAATGCTTCTTTGAAATAGGGCAGTAAAATCATTAAACACAAGGTTTCTTTTTTAAGACTAGCAGGGTATCCTCAAACTAATCAGAAACTAATCAGAAATTGTAATATAAACATAAAAATCAGCTTGGAAACACAATCCCAGATTGCAGATCAAAAATGTTCAATGAAGTTTTCTTATTTGCTATCGTAGGCGCCTAAAGTTAGATAATTATCTCTGCTAAATATCAAGTGGCACACAGAAATATGTGAATTTAATCTTTTAAGAAGCAGGAAAAGCAGCTTGTTTATTAAAGCTTTATATTGTCATGAGTAGAAGCTCCATACAGGATGAAATTCCTCAAATGTCAGTTTATGTTAGCCTGATGTGTAAACTCCAGTGTTTATGTGTTTGTGCATGTACGTTATCTTCTGTCCGTTATCTTCTGTCAAAAGTTATTTAACTTCGTGACCGGGTTAGCTCAGTTGGTAGAGCAGGTGCGCACATTTAGAGATTTACTCCTCAAAGCAGCGGCCGAGGGTTCAACTCCGACCTGCGACCCTTTGCTGCATGTCATTCCCCCCCTCTCTCTCCCCTTTCATGTCTTCTGTCCTGTGGAAATAAAGGCCTAAAAAAAAACCAAAATAATGTTGTTTCACTTCTTCTTGGTGGGTTAGTCTTGAAATACTCAGTTATTCCAATGGCAACACGGTGCCTCCCTGTCTATACAGTTTCACATGATCTTCCATATCAGATGTGATCTTTTGTTATTCTGTGGTTTAGGATTTTCATATCTCCCCTTGGATGACCCAATATTCTGATGTTTATCATATTTCTGGCTTGTGGATAGAGATTTTTGATAAGAATATGTGTTGACACAAGGATTAAGTTGTATTATATCAGGGAAAGAAACTTATTAATATTATGCCCATGTCAGTGGTCCTTCTCCATATTCCGTTAGCGCTCATGGTGTCATTGGCAATCTCCAACGTCTGCCTGAATTCCATAGTTGTTCCATAATTTCTTAAACATTGGTTGTACTGGACTATATTTGTTTTCCATAGTGCTGTGATAAACATTTCCACAAATGCTTGTATGCATTCATAACCGACAACCTGCACATTTCTCACATGATCAACTCGAGCACAACAAGGGACTGATGCAATGGAGGAAGTGAGAGCATGTCACCATCAGAGCATGAGAAAGGAGCAGGACCGGAACCCTATCCATGGCCTTCCTCTGTCAGCCCACATGGAAACAATGGCTTTGGCAGCCTTTCAGGGCTTTCCTTAATTCTAGATATATTATGAAGCCAAGTTGTGTTTGCTCATTCTCATAAAGTTTATTATCCTTTGACATTGTGTTCAGGGTGTGATTGCGATTTTTATGTTTGCTTTGTAAAAGCCAAACAAAGCTTAACAGCAGAGCGTGTCACATTACACTTTCATATTCGATCCGCCTCCGTATCATGTACAGGAAGGAATCTTTGTTTTCTCTTCATTCTGTGCAAGAGTTTCAGCTCAGTGAACTGGTCTGTGAATCTCAATCTCAACTCATCAGCCTTATGAGCACTCATATTTAAATATACAGTGGCTTGCATAAGTTTACAAACCCATGCTAAAGTTTATTAATAAGAGGAATAAAAAAACATATTTTGGAAATTGATCTTAATGCCTTAATTTAAATAGGAATAGAGATTGGCATGATGTTATTTCAGTT